>NW_026992265.1:0-75601 GCF_028769735.1 Zonotrichia leucophrys gambelii
TTGATTTGAAAGGAAGTTTCAATCCTGGTAGACTATGATGAATTTCACCTATGATCCTGTTTCTAATGTGGCCACTGCCTTTGTGCTTACCATACGTAATGCCACTGTTTATGTTATCCATCCCATCATTGCCCTAAGATTAAACCATGAAAAAACAATACTCTATCCTTCAGAACATAGAGTGTGGGCACGAAAAGATGAATGAAAAGTGGCAGACAGTAAACTTAGAATCCTGCATTACTAGAGAACAAATGAGATTCATTTGTGAAAGCAATACTGCTAATGCCCAGGATGTGTTTAGACACTGAACAGGGTATTTGCCACTTTGAAATTCATCCAGTCACTGACCAGAAAACTGTGCTCGTATATACTGGAAAGGGGCCTATGCTTGAGAACTGCTTGTGCTGCTGTACAAATTGATAGCAATTATGTTATTCTGTCTAGTAGAAACCATTCTAATCTCTGTATTTGTATTTGTAATTTTGTTAAGATTATTTGGTGTGATTTTTCGTATTTGGTACCAGTAACATCCCACCAGCTGATTACAGCCAATTACACAATGTATCACAGACTACCACCTACCCCTATCGGGGCGAACCTTACATTGGTAAAACAATTAATTAAGCACCAAGACCTGTTAGAAGTCTTGAAAGAAATCCGAGAAAGTGGAAAGAAAACCTTAATTACTGTCCAACATGATACAAAGGAAATAACCAGAGTTCTACAAAGAATAAAATATGGATAATCACTGGTGAGATGTGATCTTTGGGTGATCACCAACTGCAAATGGAATCTTTGATAAGTTGTGCCACCCTATTCTAGTTTTACTAATATTAGTTGGGATAAGCTTAGGATTATCTATTACATTGTTAATTTGGAACTGGAGAATACTACAACGAATGGCTGTACTAACCTCTTTATCAAACGTACATAGTGAAGCATTAAAAGACACTTATCGTCGTGGAAATTTTCCTTAAGTAAAAGAATTTACTTACTTCCTAGGAAAGGGGGGAATGAGACAGAGTTAGGATCCATCCTGAACTAGGTGAAGTGTCTGGGAGAGGTGAAGGGTCTGTGGAGCTAAAGCTGAAGGAGAGGCCGCGTTCCAGAGACAGCAAGGAGACAGAGAAAGAAAAACAGAAAAACCACGAGGTCAATCTGCCCCCGACCTAGGAATTCCTCCGATAAAGAAGAATTAGTGCTAAGTGTCATGCAAGATGAATATGTATGAACTTATTGTGAAACTGTATGCATATGCATTTGGAAGGGGGATAAAAGGAGGTCTGAAATCTTCAGGGGTACGCATGCCCTTTTGGGGAGTCTTGCGTCCGGCGCGCGTCGTAATAAAGCATACCGGGCTTTACAACTTTTACAAGTTGTGAGGTTTCTTCTTTTCTCCGCAAAACACTCTAAAATGAGTTATCCCTCCCTTTTCTTTAGCCAATTCCTTTCTACCAATAAGGAACAAATGCAAGTAGATATAAGTGTAAAAATAAGTTTACTTACAAGAAAAACAGCAACAGGCAAAAAATAATAATAAATAATCACTAGATACAACAGTGTTAAATCTCATGAACCCCACAGGAACAAAGAGAGACCCAAAATGGCAGGGTACACTCCCTTTCCCAAGATGGTGGCTCCCACAGCTGACCTTATGGCCCATAAGACAAAGGGGAAATGGTGCCTGTTTTCCTCCACTAGATGGCACACATTGCAAGTGACTGCACAGTCCAGGAGACAAAGGAAAAAAGATGGTGGGCAAAAGAAACCCTCCAGGGAAGGTAGGAGCTTATGAAGAAGTTCTAGTGGCAGATAAGAATTGTCAGTGCGTGTGGGGTCGTCAGTGCTTATTCAGGTATGTGTTGGACATTTTATCCAGAAAGTTTCCTGTGAGAGACAGCATCAAAAGCTTTACAGGAATAATAAAATGTTATATCTACTGGTGTCCCTTGACCAACTAGATGGGTTATCTTGTCCTAAAAGGAAATCAGTTTTTTTAAGTAGGACTTTCCCCTCATGAAGCCATGCTGGCTGTGACTGATGGCTGCATTGTCCTCCAGGTGTTTTTCAGTACTTCCCAGAATAATCTTCTCTATAACTGTAGTAGTCACTGAAGTGACACTGAGAAGCCTGTAGTTTCCTAGGTCCTCCTTCTTGCCCTTCTTGAAAATCGAGACAATGTTTGTCAGCTTCCAGTCAGCTGGGACCTCTCCAGATTTTCGTGATTATTCAAAAATCATTGAGAGAGGTCTCACAATGATATCAGACAGGTCTTTGAATATTCTCAAATGAATCCCATGAGGGATTTAACTCCATTCATAACTCACTGGACTCAGCCATCCAGCCATTGTTTTGCTCAATGAAGAGTACAGTTGTCTAAGCCAAGGGGTCCCAGTTTCTCCAAGAGAATGTCATGGTATACAGTGTCCAAGGCTTTACTGAAGTCTTAGTCGACAACATCCACAGCCTTTCCCTCATCTACTAGATGGGCCACCTGGTCATAAAAGGAGTTCAGGTTGATCAAGCAGGACCTGTCTTTCCTAAACCTGTGCTGGCTGGGCCTGATCCCCTGGGTGTCCTGCATATGCCATGTGAACACTGTCAAGATAATGTGTTCTATAACTTTCCCCAGCAGTCAGGTCAGACTGACAGGCCTGTAGTTCCCTGAATCTTCCTTCTGACCTTTCATGTGAATGGGCATCACACTGACTATCCTCCAGTCATTCCCAGTTAACCAGGACTGCTGATAAATGATGGAGAGTGGCTTGGTGAGCACTTCCATCATCTCTCTCCATAACCTCAGGTGGATCCCATCTGGCCCCATAGATTTATGAGTGTCTAGGCAGTACAACAGGTTCCTGACTTCTTCCTCCTGGATTATGGGAGGATTATTTATTTTCCCAGTCTTCAGCTCCTGAGCTCCTCAGGGCTGAGAACCCTAAGGATAACTGGTCTTACTCTTAAAGACTAGGGAAAGAAGACATTAGGTACCTCAGCCTTTTCCTCGTCCTTTGTGGCAATTCCCCCCCACATCCAATAAAGGATGGAGATTGTCCTTGACCCTCTTTTTGTTACTAATGTATTTGTTATAAGTTTTTGCATAACCTCATGACATCCTTGTAGTGCTCCTGAGTTTCCTGTCCCTTCTTCCAAAGTTCATAAACTCTCCTTTTTTTTCCCTGCATTTCAGACAAAGATCTCTGTTCAGCCAGGTTGGTCTTCTTTCCCAATGGCTTGTCTCATGGCACATGGGTATGGCCTGCTCCCGCACCTTTAAGATTTCCTTCTTGAAGAATGTCCAGCCTTCCTGGATCCCTTTTCCCTTCAGGACTGCAAAGTAGAATTGTCCAGAGACTGCAAGTGTAATTGTCCAGATGTTTCAAATGGAGCTATCCAGAGAAATTAGGCGGCTGGTTGTCGCAGACATCTTTTGATTAAAAATCTTTCCTTAAGAATTTTCCTCCTGAGAAGCTGAGAGGCCTCAGTGACAGAATGTAAACAATGATTGTCTGCTGCTGTGGAATGCAACAGGTGCATCTGTGATTGGTCTCGTGGATGTTTGGAATTAATGGCCAATCACAGCAGAGCTGGCTCGGACAGAGTCTGAGGCAGCTGCCTTTGTTATCATTCTTTTCTTTTCTATTCTTAGCCTAGCTAGCCTTCTGAGATGAAACTTTTCCTTCTGTTCTTTTTAGTATAGTTTTAATGTAATATATATAATAAAATAATAAATCAAGCCTTCTGAAACATGGAGTCAAATCCTCGTCTCTTCCCTCATCCTAAGACCCCTGTGACCACCGTCACAGCTGGTAAACATGCTTTTCACAGTATCATTTTTGGTTGGAAGGGACCTCATTAAATCATCTAGTCCTCAAGCAAGGTCAACTAGAGAAGGTTGCCCAGGACTGCGTCTAATCAGTATTTTAATATCTCCAAGGATGGATGCTCCACAAGCTCTCTGAGCAATCTCTGCCAGTGTTTGACTACCTTCACAGTGAAAAAAAGAAGTATTTTCTTCTTGTTGGTCAAAATTTCACATGTTGAGCTTTGTGCCAATTGCTTATTGTCTTGTCTCTGGTTACTTCTGAGAAGCATCTGGCTCCCTCATCTTTATTGTCTCCCGTAAGGTATTAACACACCGTATTAAGGTCGCCACTTGAGCCTTCTCTTCTCCAAGCTGAAGACTCCCTGCTCTCTTGGCCTGTCCTCATATGATAGCTGTTCCAGTTCCTTAATCATCTAGTAGCCCTGTGCTGGACTTAGTCCATTAAGTCTTACTCTTTCTCATATTGAGAAGTCCAGAACTGGACACAGTACTCCAGATGCGACCTCAACAGTGCTGAATAGAGAGGAAGGATCGCCTCTCTAAATGTGCTGGTGTTCTGGTTTGACATTGGCACAAGGCCAAATGCCCGCATGAAAATACACCTTCTCTGGTGTCTGCTGTGAGATTTTGACCAGGAATAAACAAAGCAGGCTCTCACTTGAAAAAAAAGAAAAGTTTATTAACTAAACTACAAAAACAATTACTAAACTACACACAAAAGGAAGAAAAAGGAAAAAAAAAAGAAAAAAACACAAGGAAAATGAAACCTCACAAAAACACTCTCCTCCTCCTCCTCCACCCCAAATTCCCAATACAATACAATCCAAAATCAATTCTGGGTCCAGCACCACCCTTTAGAATGCTCAACTTCAGTTCCTCAAGAGGAGAGGCAGTCCTTCCATGTGTCGTGGTGGCCTTTTCCGTCCTTGTTCCGGTGCTCTCACCACCGGACCAGAATCAGGGCTGCTTCCAGGGTTGTCCTTTTAAGGAGGCTGTGTCCAGTTCCAGGAAAGCTCAATCTCTCACCTCTGGGACATCTTTCCCCCCCATATTTTATATACCCCCTGGGGCCGAGGGGTACCCACACTGAATCTTCTTTGGCTCTGGGACATTTCTCCCCCTGGTCTCAGTCTCTGTATTCCAGGGAAACATAGCTCTGTCCATGGCTACACAAATGAGTCCAGCATAAAATGCCACTCCCTCTTCTCCATCTTTCTAACATCTCTCACTCTCTCTCTCTCTGGTCCAGATCTTCATCACTCGCTCATTTCCTTCGTCCTCCTCCACTCTTATCTCTCGTCTAGGAAGGGTTAATGTTCTGTGAAGTTTTCATTGTCCAAAAAAGGGTTAAAAACTCCTCCAAGCGGCTGGACTCCTGGCTGCACCCCCCTCCCCAACCATCTCCTCAGCCGGGCTGCCTGCTGCCAGCACATGTTTACTGCTTTCAAGGTAACGGCACACAAACACCGGCTGCGCTCTCTCTGTCTGTCTCCAAGGTTGGGGGGGGGGGGGGGGAACAGGCTGCCCATTGCTTCCCGGCATTTCTTTACTTCTTCCTTCCACCCTTGGGGGGGCAGGGCCAGGCCTACCTCTCCCGGGCCGGGCCGCATGGCTTTTCCCCTCCCCCAGCCCAGCCAGCAACTGGGCCAAGGGAGAGAGTCAACTCCTTCACTGCCGGAAATCCAAAGAGAAACTGCCAGGGGGAGAGCCCTGCTTTTACCCTGTGTTCTCGGAGGTGGATCCCATTGCCCAGTGGTTGGGCCAGATGGCAATATTCAAATCTGAGCACTCATTGGCCCCATTCACACAGCATCCCAGAAATCCTGTTTCCGGGTCAAACCATGACAGCTGGCAACAATCCTTGTTATGCAGCCCAGTATACTGTTGGCCTTCTTTCACACAAATGCATATTGTTGGCTTATGGTCAACTTTTCCACCAAAATCCCAGGGTCCTTCCCTGCAGAGCCATTTTCTAGCCAGCTGGCCAGTTGGCATGTACTTATACCTGGGGTTATTCTTCCCCAGGAGCAGGACTTGACATTTTCCCTTGCTGAATTTCATGAGATGCCTTTTTGCCCAATTCTCCAGCTTGTTATGGTCCTTCTAAATGACAGCTCAACCCTGTGGCATATCAGCCACTCCTCCCAGTTTTGCAAATTTACAAAGCATGTTCAAGCATCTAGGTCACAACTGAAGAGGCTAAACAGTATTTACCCTGGCATACACCACTTCTGACTTGCCTCCAACTGACCTTTGTTCCACTGCTCAGAACCTTTGCCATGCACAACCCTGGCTATTCAGCCAATTTTCAGTCCATCTTGCTGTCTACTGATCTGTACTTTGTCAGCTTGTTCAGAAGATTCCTAAAAACCTGGATGACAACTTTATGTAACAGGTCCTAAGAAAGCTGACTCAGAAAGATGCCCTCCTTGATCTGCTGCTTGTCAACACAGTGGAGATTGACAGCCATCTTGGCCACAGTGACCACAAAGCAATCAATTTTAAAATCTCTGTTGACAGGAGAAAAAGTGCCAGCAAAACTTCAACTCCGGACATAAGGAGAGCAGACTTCAGGCTTCTCAAGGATTTAGTAAGTAAAGGTTCCCTGGGAAAGTGTTTTTTCAGGTGCTGGGATCCATCAGTGCTGATCACTTTTTAAACACCACCTCCTAAGGGCACAGGAATGGGCAATTCCCAAATGTCAGAAGTCAAGCAGATGATGCAGAAGGTTGGCTTGGCTGAACAGGACTCTTCTCTTAGAAACAAGGCAAAAATAAGAAGGTGTATGCCTAGTAGAAGCAAGGTCATGTGACATGGGAAGAATACAGAGGTGCTGCTCACCACTGAAGGGAGAAAATTTATGTCGCTGCAGCCCAACTTGAGTTGGAACTGCCAGAACTGTGGGAGACAATAAGAAGAGTTTTTTCAAATATATTAATGGCAAAAAGCAGTGTAGAAATAACATTGGCCTACTACAGGATGAGAATGGTCACCTCACAAACAGGGACATAGACAAGGCAGAGGTGTTTAATGCAATTCTTTGCCTCTGTCTCCAACACGGATCACGGACCAAGGGGGGCTCAGTGCCCTGAGCTGTAGGACTATGACTGTGAGAGTGATCAACTCCCAGTCAACTCTGAAATTGTGCAGGACCTGCTGCTCCAGCTGGATCCCTACAAATCTATGGGGCCAGATGGGATTCATCCAAAAATCCTCAAAGAGATGGCTGATGTCATTGCAAAACCTCTCTTGATGATTTCTGAGCAGTCATGGGAATCCAGAGAGGTCTCAGCTGACTAGAGGCTGCCTAACATTGTCTCGATTTTCAAGAAGGGCAAGAAGGAGGACCCTGGAAACTACAGGCCTGCCAGTCTTACTTCAGTGACTGCTCAAGTTATGGAGAAGATTATTCTGGGAGGTATTGAAAAACACCTGGAGGACAATGCAGCCATCAGTCACAGCCAGCATGGCTTCATGAGGGGGAAGTCCTACTTAAAAAAACTGATTTCCTTTTATGACAAGATAACCCATCTAGTTGGTCAAGGGACACCAGTAGGTATAACCTTTTTGGATTCCTGTAAAGCTTTTGATGCATTCTCTCACAAGAATCTTTCTACACAAAATGTCCAGCTTTCAACTGGGTAAACACTTCATGAGATAGGTGAGCAATTGCTTCACAACTTGGGCACAAATTGTGATAGTGAATGGGGTGACATGAGACTGGCAACCTGTCACTTGTGGGGCTCCATAGGGCTCCATTTTAGGTCCTGTACTCTTCAACATCTTCATAAATGACTTGGATGCAGGACTGAAAGCAATGCTAAGTAAGTTTGCAGATGATACTAAACTGGGAGGAGTTGTTGACTCCCTTGAAGGCAGGGATGCCCTGCAGTGAGCCCTTGACAAATTTGAGGGCTGGACAATCATCAACCCTATGAAGTTCAACAAGGGAAAGTACCAAATTCTACACCTGGGATGGGGCAACCCACAATGTACAGACAGACTGAAGAATGAGATGCTGGAAAGCAGCACGGCAGAAAAGGATCTGGGAGTCCTGGCCCATGGAAATTTGAGTATGAGTCAGCAGTGCCCTGGCAGCCAGGTGAGCCAACTGTGTCCTTGGCTACATCAGGCAAAGCATTGCCAGTTAGTCAAGGGAGGTGATTGTCCTACTTTACTGTGCACTGGTGTGGCCTCACCTCCAGTGTTGTGTGCAAGGCCAGGAGCTGGACTCTGACCCTTGTAGGTCCCTTCCAACTCAGGATATGATTCTATGAAATCCAGTTGCAGCATATTCTGTGATTCTATGAGACAGTGTCAGAAGCCTTACTAATGTCAAGGTAAACATCATCCACTGATCTCCCCTCATCCACCTAGATAGTCACTTCATTGTAGAAGAGTATCAGGTTGGTTCAGCATGATTTCTTCTTTGTAAATCCATGCTGACTATTTCTGATCCCCTTGCTGGACTTCACGTGTCTGAAAACTATTTCCAGGCAGATTTTCTCCATCACCTTCACAGGGACTGAGGTGAGGCTGACTGGCTTGTAGTTTCCCAGATTTTCCTTCTTGCCCTATTTGAAGATAGGAGTGACTTAGTAATCCACGTTGCACAAATTTAGTAATTCATTCTTCTAATATTTTTCTATCCTCTAAGTTCAAAGGATATTGTTTTTTCCTTACTGATGTGGCATCAGGTTTCAACTGTATTCTGCTGCTGCTGTATTTCTGCTGATTTTGATTTCCCTGGAAATCCAGTGGCCCCTCACCAACAGAGTGACAGCATTTTCCACCTTTTCTGAGATTTCCCCTGTTGTGTTTGGGCTGTAACAACATAAAACCTGGTCCTCCAGGGTCTTACTTTCTGGAATACATACTTGTATTTGTCTATTTTAAAATAATATTTGTGCATTTATTCTACTTAAAATATCTCTTCAATCTACTTAAAATATCTCTTCCTAACTGTCCTGGGGTGACTTTATGATGCTTATATCCCTATTTATCTGTTTAGCCCAGAAATAAGTTTTGCACCTTGAAGACTGGTTCTGAGAGCGAAGAGGTGGGGAGGGGGCAAGGGGGAGGGGGGGGGAGAGAAGAAGCATGCAGTTTGTTTTCAGAAACTGCACTCACTTCTACACATTCCTGCTCCTGGACTGTGTTGTCTGCGGACGGACAGACAGTGGCACAGAGCTCTACTTTGCTTTTTTAGTTAGTTTTTAGCTAGCTGAGGCAGAAAAGTTCCCTGGGCTGTGTTTTTTCTTTTTCTTGGAATTGTTTAAACCTGCCCTGGATTGAAAACCCAGAATAGCACCAGCAGCTTGCACCTGTGGCCCATTGGGCTGGGTCTGGGCCATGGTATTTCCAGCGCTAGAGTGACTGATAACAGACTGAGTGAGTCAAGCTACAACCCACGAAGGGGACTTTATGAGTTATTCATCCCTTTTAGAGCAGCAAGAGATTTTTTTTTTGTGGGTGCTGATGAATGCTTTGCCTGTTAAATAAACAGGTTTTTTTCACTTTTCTCTAAGGAGAAATTTTCCCAAATCAGTTAGAGGAGGGACTGCTTGAATCTGCTTTCTAGAGGAACCCCTTTAGATGTTTTCTCCCAAATTTGCCCTAAACCAGGACAAATAAATTTTCTGGCACCCAATGCATTGCTCGAGAAAGTGGAAAAAGCCTGCACTGATTGCATTTAGGTTGTGCTCTGTATTGGGATAAAGTAGTCAGTAACCATGTTGCTTGAATTCATAATGTCACTTGGGGTGAAGGCCTTCATGTGTTTTGGGTCCCTAGGCTTTTTTAAGGTTTTAATACCTTTCTAGTCCCTAAGCCTATTTTCTTTTCTGGAAATAGCTCCAATATTGTCCCTAACACATAGTTTTTACAGTAGAGGGGCACAGATTAGAATAGCTATTGTGGTGGGCTGGGTGATAATGATTTATAGGGAGTTTACAAAGGTACTGGAGTCTGTTCAAGATATGTATGGTTTATGGTTTCTTCGTCCTACCCTGCGTCCTAGTTCCAGTAGCATGTGTTGGGGATTTATTAGTAATTGCACCCAGTTTGTTAGAGGAGGAGCTGGGGATGAGGCTTTTCAGCCTCTCCTTTCCTTCTTCTCCTTTAAATCTATTAAGTCACTTTTTAAGAATGTTCTGTTTCCCCTGAATGCCAAAGATACCATCTTCCTGGTATTTCACCTGGTAGGCTTCCTCTATATCGTCTGCAGCTTCTCTAAAATGAGGGCTGAGATGTCCAGAGGAGCTGATGAGACATCTGACCCAGAAGTAGACCCAGGCGTGGAAAATCCTGTGTGGTGTGGAGAATAGGAAAATATGGGCCAAACCCTGAAGGAATTTTCTGATCCCCCAGCCTGGGAATTTTCACGTGAACAAATTCAGAACTCAGATGAGGTGGGAAAATATCTAGAAGGTGACTGTCATGATGACTAAAGAAAAAAAGATCATTACAATAGGCTGGGCCCTGGCCTATGCTTATCACATGCTACTAGATACTGTAGGGTAGCATACATAGGCAGGGGGCAGGGAGATAAATCAACAGCTACTCCAGTAACTCAAGCTGCAGCCAACACCCCAGCTACTCAGGTTGTAGCTAAACCAGACAGTGAGCCTCAACCAATAGCTGTTGCTCCTACCAGGAGAAGCGGAAAACACAACCAAAACCAATCATCCAGTGGACAATGATGATCCGAGGCAAGGACCCTAAATGCCAATTACTGACATAAAATCAGAAGTCATGTCGTGGGGTGACAGCCTTCAGCCTTTATCCCAATATCGTGTGTTGTGTCTGGCAGCTGTGCCTTCCCCCCCCCCCGGCCGTCTTGCTGTGGCCGGATGGGGAAGAGGGGGGGGGGGGGGGGGTGTGTGCCCAGGCACTTTCGCTTTTGGCTTTGGCTGCTTGGCTTGGCTAGCCGCTTGCTTGCTTGCTTGCTTGCTTTCTGTTTTTTGGTTTTTTTTTTGTGCTGTTTTTTTTTTTCCTTTTTTCCCTTTTCTTTTGTTCTCTCTTTCTTACCCTCCCCTGAAGATACTGGACCGGCTCCGGACCTGGCCTGAGAGCTCCAGGACACCCGAAGCCTGCGACAGAAGCTCGGCGCCCTCACAACACAGTCTGGTCCCTTTTCTTTTCTTGTGTTGGGGAGTGTTCTTTTTGTGACTTGTAAATAAATAGGTTTTGTTTTCCACTTTGCTCCTCCGAGGAATTCCTTCCCGAACCCGGTGTTGGGGGAGGGGTGGTTGGAGGTTTGTTCTGTTTTGGGGGGCTCCCTTTTGGAGATTTCCCCCTAATTTGTCCTAAACCAGGACAGTATACTTTTTGGTGCATTGGCCGGGAAATTCGGAGGCCAAAAAGAGTGGAAAAAAAACCTATAACAATAATATTTTGGTTTTGGTTGTTTTGTGGGCATATTGGTGATTCATAATGTCATTTGGAGTGGAAGCTTGCCGGTTTTTCTGGTCCCTAGGGGCTTTTGAAGTTTTAATACCTTTGTGGTCCCTAGGGTTATTTCCTTACCCCAAAATAGCTCTGTTGTTGTCCCTAATAAGTAGCTTTTGTAAGCGGGGGGCACTAACCAGAATAATCATTGTGCTGGCCTTATGTGTGATGATGTGTCGGATAACAATGCTGGACTTTATTTCAGGAATGTATGGATTGTTGTCATGGCTGTGTACTCAGTTTGTTTGGGGAGAAGAAGAGGAAGGGGCTTTTCAGCCTTTGTCTTCCTTCTTCTCCTACAAATTGTTGACATCTCTATTAGAAAATACTGACTTTCCCCTGAGTTTGAAAGAAACCATCTTTCTGGCATTTAATTTATTAAGCCTTGTCTATACTGTCTGGAGTGTATATAAAATGAAAGTTGAGATTTCTAGAGGGGTTAGAGAGACTCCTGATTCAGGAGTAAAACAAAGCAGGAAAAATCTTGACTGGAGTGGGAAATGGGAGGATATGGGCCAGATTTTAAAGGAATTTTCTGATCCTATAGACTGGGACTTTCCATCTGATCAAATTCAGAATCCAGTCGAGGTGGCAAAGTATTTGAGGGAGAAGTGCCATGGTAATACTAAGGAAGAAAGGATTACTGCAGTGAGCTGGGCCTTGGCGTTTGTTTACCGTACTCTGCTAGATACTGTGGAGCAGCAGATAGCAGAAAGGGAACAGGGAGATAAGTTAGTTACTATCCCAGTGACCCAGGCTGCAGCTAACATCCCAGGCTCCAGGCTAGCAGCTGAATCAGACAATAGGCCCCAAACCATGGCTGTTGCAGCTAATACAAGAGGTGGAAAGTGTAAAGGCAAGAGCGATCGGAAGGTGGAGGATGATGACGATGATGCAGAAGAAGGACCTTCACCAAAATCAGAGGCCACATCAAGGGGCACAGAATCTGGAGCCAATATTGACTCCTTTTCTCTGAAGGACCTCAGAGGCCTAAGAAAGGATTACAGCCGACAACCTGACGAATCTATAATTAGTTGGTTAGTCCGCCTTTAGGATGCTGCAGGGGAGGTTACGATTTTGGATGGTACTGAAGTGAGGCATTTGGGATCCCTGTCACATGATCCTGCCATCGATCAAGGTGTGATGAGGGGGGCTAACCCTCACAGCCTCTGGGAACAGGTCCTAAGAAGCGTAGCAGAACGGTACCTGTGTACGGATGATCTCTATATGCAGCAGACACGGTGGAAGACCATAGAACAGGGGATCCAACGCCTGAGAGAGATGGCGGTCGCAGAGCTCATTTTCTCAGATGACACAACAACTAGGAATCCGGACCTGGTACCATGCACTCCGGTAATGTGGAGGAAACTTGTGCGACTTGGGCCACCTGAATACGCTTCTGCCCTAGCAATAATGAAGCGAGATGATACATATGAGACTGTGCTCGATATGGCAAAGAAGCTTCGAGCGTACGCAGATGCTGTGCATGGCCCAACTCATGCCAGAATTGCAGCAGTGGAAACCCGACTGCAGAAACTAGAAGACAAAATAGAGGAGAATCATAAGAAACTCCGGGAAGAGATTAAGGAGGACCTTATTCAAATCTCAGCCGTACAAATTAGAAGCCCTGGTGTCCGACGCCGGCGCTCCTTTGATGGGGAGAGAAGGTACATCCCACAGGCTGAGTTATGGTTTTTTCTGCGTGAGTCTGGAGAAGACATGAGGAGATGGGATGGAAAACCCACCGCTGCTTTGGCACAACGGGTGCGTGATTTGAAGAAAAGAGAAAGTATAACCAAAAAGATAGCAGCTCCGGTCGCTCATAGCCGAGATGTTAAGTATGACGATGACGATGACATGTCCGATCCCCTTGAAGGAACTTCCAAGGCATATGCCCAAGGAAAGAAGGACAATCTGGCTTAGAGGGGCCCTGCCTCCAGCCAGGAAGAGGCACGGGAGAACCGGGTTTTTTGGAAGGTGTGGATCAGATGGCCTGGCACATCAGAGCCACAAGACTATGAAGCATTGGTTGACACTGGATCACAATGTACCTTAATGCCATCGGAACACGTGGGGACAGAACCTGTTTCCATTGCTGGAGTGACGGGGGGATCACAACAGTTGACTTTGTTGGAAGCTGAGGTGAGCTTGACTGGGAAGGAGTGGCAGGAACATCCGATTGTGACTGGTCCAGAGGCTCCGTGTATTTTGGGCATAGACTTCCTCCGGAACGGCTACTACAAAGATCCTAAGGGATTCAGGTGGGCTTTTGGAATAGCTGCAGTGGAGATAGAGGGTATTAAACAATTGAATACCTTGTCTGGACTATCAGAGAACCCATCTGCAGTAGGACTCTTGAAGGTAGAGGAGCAGCGAGTGCCAATTGCCACCTCAACAGTGCACCGCAGGCAGTACCGGACGAATCGAGATGCCGTGATCCCCATCCACAAGACGATTCGAGAGCTGGAGAGCCAAGGGGTGGTCAGTAAAACCCACTCACCCTTTAACAGCCCTATCTGGCCCGTGCGAAAATCTGACGGAGAATGGAGATTGACTGTAGACTATCGTGCCTTGAATGAAGTGACTCCACCACTGAGTGCGGCTGTACCGGACATACTGGAACTGCAGTACGAGCTGGAGTCCAAGGCAGCAAAGTGGTACACGACCATTGATATAGCTAACGCGTTTTTCTCCATCCCTATGGCAGCAGAATGCAGGCCTCAGTTTGCTTTTACATGGAGGGGAGTGCAGTATACCTGGAACCGATTGCCCCAGGGGTGGAAACACAGTCCTACCATCTGTCATGGACTGATCCAGGCTGCACTAGAAGAGGGTGAGGCTCCAGAACATTTACAATATATTGATGATATCATTGTTTGGGGGAACACGGCAATAGAAGTGTTCGAAAAAGGAGAGAAGATAATTCATATTCTCCTGGACGCCGGATTTGCCATTAAGAAGAGCAAAGTCAAGGGACCTGCCCGAGAAATTCAGTTCTTGGGGGTGAAGTGGCAAGATGGACGGCGTCAGATTCCTGCGGATGTTATTAACAAAATCACTCCTATGTCCCCACCAACTGATAAGAAGGAGACACAAGCTTTCTTAGGTGCTATAGGTTTCTGGAGGATGCACATCCCTGAGTATAGTCAGATTGTGAGACCCCTTTATTTGGTTACCTGCAAGAAGAACGACTTCCACTGGGGCCCTGAGCAGCAGCAAGCTTTCGTCCAGATCAAGCAGGAGATCGCTCATGCTGTAGCCCTTGGTCCAGTCAGGACAGGACCAGATGTGAAGAACGTGCTCTACTCTGCAGCCGGGAGCCATGGTCTGTCCTGGAGCCTTTGGCAAAAGCTACCTGGCGAGACCCGAGGCCGACCATTGGGATTTTGGAGTCGGAGCTACAGGGGGTCTGAAGATAACTATACTCCAACAGAAAAGGAAATCTTGGCCGCCTATGAAGGAGTCCAAGCCGCCTCGGAGGTGATTGGTACAGAGGCACAACTCCTTCTCGCACCCCGACTACCGGTGCTGGGATGGATGTTCAGAGGAAAGGTTCCCTCTACCCACCATGCCACCAGTGCTACTTGGAGTAAGTGGATTGCCCTCATTACGCAGCGCGCTCGAATTGGGAAGTTAAATCGCCCTGGGATTCTAGAAATAATTACAAATTGGCCCGGAGGTGAAAGCTTTAGTGTCGCAGATGAGGAACAAGAGCCAGTGACCCGGGTTGAGGAAGCTCCGCCATACAATCAGTTGCCAGTAGAAGAAACACGTTACCCCCTATTCACTGATGGTTCTTGTCGTGTCATAGGGATGAAACGGAGGTGGAAAGCAGCTGTATGGAGTCCCACTCGACGGGTTGCAGAGGCTACTGAAGGAGAGGGTGAATCCAGTCAATTTGCTGAAATCAAAGCTATTCAACTGGCCCTAGGTATTGCAGAGAGAGAGAAGTGGCCAAGGCTCTATTTGTATACCGATTCTTGGATGGCAGCCAACGCTCTATGGGGATGGCTGAAGAGATGGAAAGAGGCCAGCTGGCAGCGCAGAGGAAAACCAATTTGGGCTGCGGAAGAGTGGAAGGATATCGCTACTCGGTTAGAGAAGTTACCTGTGAAGGTTCGCCATGTAGATGCCCATGTCCCCAGAAGTAGAGCTAATGAAGAGCAGCAAAACAACCAGCAAGTACATCAGGCTGCAAAGATAGGGGAGTTGAAGATAGATCTCGACTGGGAGCATAAGGGAGAGTTATTCTTAGCACGATGGGCCCACGATGCCTCAGGCCACCAGGGTAGAGATGCCACCTATAAGTGGGCACGAGACCGAGGGGTGGATCTAACCATGGACAGTATCTCTCAGGTTATTCGTGACTGTGAGACGTGCGCTGCCATTAAGCAGGCCAAGCGACTGAAGCCCCTCTGGTATGGGGGGCGGTGGTCTAAGTACAAATACGGGGAGGCCTGGCAGATTGATTACATCACACTGCCTCAAACCCGCCAGGGCAAGCGCTATGTACTAACCATGGTAGAAGCCACCACAGGATGGTTGGAAACCTACCCTGTGTCCCATGCTACAGCCCGTAACACTATCTTGGGCCTTGAGAAGCAGGTCCTTTGGAGGCACGGTACTCCCAAGAGAATTGAGTCGGATAATGGAACTCATTTTAAAAACAATCTTATTAATACTTGGGCTAGGGAACATGGCATCGAGTGGGTATACCATATCCCCTATCATGCACCAGCTGCAGGGAAGGTGGAAAGGTACAATGGATTGTTAAAAACCACCTTAAAAGCATTGGGTGGGGGGGTCTTTAAGAAACTGGGAGCAACATTTGGCAAAGGCTACCTGGTTAGTTAACACTCGAGGTTCCACCAACCGAGCGGGTCCTGCGCAGTCTGAGCTCCTTAATATAGTAGATGTGGATAAAGCCCCAGTGGCCCATGTCAGAGGTTTGTTGGGAAAGACAGTATGGATCAACCCTGCCTCGAGTACAGACAAACCCATCCGTGGGATTGTCTTTGCTCAAGGACCAGGTAATACATGGTGGATAATGCAGAAAGATGGAACAACACGGTGTGTACCTCAGGGAGACCTGATTGTGGGATGAGACTCATATATGAATGTCATTGTTTGTTGAATGTGAGACAGAAGGAAACTAAGTGTCAAAGGTCTGAGCAAGTAAGATGAGAGGAATGCGTAAGTGTCAAAGGTGTGAGTAAGTGAAATGAAAGTTTTTTATTGTATGTTCACGATATGGGATAAGGGGTGGAGTGTCGTGGGGTGACAGCCTTCAGCCTTTATCCCAATATCGTGTGTTGTGTCTGGCAGCTGTGCCTTCCCCCCCCCCCCCCGGCCGTCTTGCTTGCTGTGGCCGGATGGGGAAGAGGGCGGGGGGGTGTGCCCAGGCACTTTCGCTTTTGGCTTTGGCTGCTTGGCTTGGCTAGCCGCTTGCTTGCTTGCTTGCTTGCTTTCTGTTTTTTTTTTTTTTTTTTGCGCTGTTTTTTTTTTTCTTTTTTCCCTTTTCTTTTGTTCCCTTTTTCTTACCCTCCCCTGAAGATACTGGACCGGCTCCGGACCTGGCCTGAGAGCTCCAGGACACCCGAAGCCTGCGACAGAAGCTCGGCGCCCTCACAACACAGTCTGGTCCCTTTTCTTTTCTTGTGTTGGGGAGTGTTCTTTTTGTGACTTGTAAATAAATAGGTTTTGTTTTCCACTTTGCTCCTCCGAGGAATTCCTTCCCGAACCCGGTGTTGGGGGAGGGGTGGTTGGAGGTTTGTTCTGTTTTGGGGGGCTCCCTTTTGGAGATTTCCCCCTAATTTGTCCTAAACCAGGACAAGTCACTATTGAGTCCTTTTCCCTGAAGGACCTTCATGGTCTAAAAAATGATTACACTCAATTACCTGATGAATCTATGATTAGTTGGTTAGTCCATGTTTAAGATGCTTCAGGCAAGGCTACAATTCTAGACAGTACTAAAGTGAGGCATTTGGGATCCCTGTCACATGATTCGGTGACCAACCAAAGAATAATGAGGGAGGCTAACCCTCACAATCTCTGGACACGGGTCCTGAGAAGTGTGACACAAAGATATCTGTGTGCAGACAATCTCTATATACAGCAAACCCAGTAGAAGACCATAGAACAAGGGATTCAACACTTGGGAGAACTAGCAGTGGCAGAGATTGTCTTCTCAGAAGACCTAAACACTGTAAATCTAAATTTAGTACCATATACATCTGTGATGTGGCAAAAACTTATACGGCTTAGGCCACAAGAATATGCTTCTGCTTTAGCAATAATGAAGTGAGATGGAAAGGAGGACACCATGCTTAATATGGCAAAAAAGCTCCAAGCATATGCAGATACTGTGCGTGGCCCAACACATGCAAGAATCGCACCTGTAGAAACACATCTACAGAAACTAAAAAAAAAAATGATGTTGTTGAGTCAGGGACAGAAAGACTCTAGTCTTCAGGTGGATCAGAAGGCTCAAGAAGAATCTTTGCTAGCAAGAAGCAGCGAGCTTTATAGTCTCACTCGCTAAGTGGGACTGGATTGGTCTCAAAGTAGAAACACCTCACATTATTGGTGACTATGAATAGCACGCTGTGGAGAACCATAACTATAAACAATAGTTACAGAAAGAGAGATAATAATTGTGTGAACTCTTTTGTCTAAGATTCCCAGGCTCAGCCTGGGAGAAATCGTCTCTGTTCTTTCTTCAAATGAACTGAGAATATCCACAACAAAATAGAAGAGAATCACAAAAAACTCAAAGAGGAAATGAAACAGGACTTTTTCCAAATCTCAGCAGTACAGATCAGAAGTTCTGGTACCAAATGCAAATGTCCCCCAAATAGGGAGAGAAGATGCAACCCAAGAGCTGAGCTGTGGTTCTTCCTGCGTGATTTTGGAGAAAACATAAAGACATGAGATGGAAAATCTACCGGTGCTCTGGCACAACAGGTGCTTAAATTGAAAAACAGCAGGACTCAGAGAAGAAGTTCTACTGAAAAGGAAGCAGCTCCAATAGCCCAGAGCCAAACTGCCAGATATAATTATGATGATGACATTTCTAATCCCCTTAAAAGAACCTCCAAAACATATGCACGGAGAAAGAAAGATACTCAGGCTTAGAGGGGCCCTGCCTCTAGCCAAGTAGAGGCTAGGGAAAACCGTGTTTTTTAGACTGTGTAGATTCGTTGGCCTAGCACATCAGAACCACAAAAATACGAGGCCTTGGTCGACACTAGTGCACAGTGCACATTAATCCCATCAAGACATGTGGGAGAAGAATCTATTTCTATTGCTAGTGTAACAGGGGGATCACAAGATTTTACTTTAGTAGAAGATGATGAGAGCCTGACTGGAAATGAGTGGAAAAATACACCCTATTATGACCAGCCCAGAAGCCCCATGCATTTTGGGCATAGATTACCTCCAAAGTGGGTATTTTAAAGACCCAAAAGGACTCAGGTGGGCATTTGGATAGCGGCTGTAGTGGCAGAGGGCATCCAGCAATTGAAAACCTTGCCTGCACGGTCTGAGGATCCATCTACAGTAAGACTCCTAAAGGTGGAAAAGCAATAAGTACCAATTGCCACCTCAACATCAACAATACAGAACAACTCAAGATTATGTGATTCTCATTCACAAGATGATCCGTGAGCCAGAAAACCAAAGGGTAATCAGCAAAACCCATTCATCCTTCAACAGCCCCATTTGGCCTGTGCGTAAATCTGAAGGAGAATGGAGATTGACTGTGGACTACCATGCATTGAATGAAGTGACTCCACCATTGAGCGCTGATGTGACGGACATGTTAGAGCTCCAGTATGAGCTTGAGCCCAAGACAGAGAAGTGGTATGCCACTATTGATATTGCCAATGCATTTTTCTCCATTCCTCTGGCAGCAGAATGTAGGCCTCAGTTTGCCTTCATGAGGAGAGAAGTGCAGTACACCTGGAACTGACTGCTCCAGGAGTAGAAGCACAGTCCTACCATCTGCCATGGACTAATCCAGACTGCACTACAAAAGTGTGAGGCTCCACAACATCTACAGTACATCAATGACATCATTGTGTGAGGGAACACAGCAGCAGAAGTGTTTTAAAAAAGAGAGAAAATTGTCCGAATTCTCCTAAAAGCCAGTTTCACCATCAAGAAAAACAAAGTTATGGGACTTGCTCAAGAGATCCAGTTTTGGGGAGTAAAGTGGCAAAATAGACAGCATCAAATTCCCACCGATGTCATCAAAAAGATCACAACGTCTCCACCAACCAACAAGAAACACAAGCTTTCCTAAGCACCATAGGCTTTTATAGAATACATATTCCCGAGTACAGCCAGATTGTGAGCCCTCTCTACCTAGTCACCCACGAAAAGAACACTTTCCAGTGGGACCCTGAACAGCAACAAGCCTTTACCCAAATCAAGCAAAAGATCACTCATGTGGTAGCCCTTGGCCCAGTCAGGACAAAACCAGATATAAAAAACACACCCTGCAGCCAGGAGCCATAGTCTGTCCTGAAGCCTTTGGCAAAAGGTGCCTGGTGAGACTCGATGTCAAACACTAAGATTTTAAAGTCAAAATTACAGAAAGTCTAACACCAACTATACCCCAACAGAGAAGGAAATTTTAGCAGCCTATGAAGGAGTCCAAGCTGCCTCAGAAGTAATAAACACTGAAGCACAACTCCTCCTGACATCCTGAGTACCAGTACTGAGGTAGATATTCAAAGCAAAGGTTCCCTCTACCCACCATGCCACCAATGCCACATAGAGCAAATTAATTGCTCTCATCACACAGGGCACCCATATTAGAAAACTAAATCACCGTAATGCTGCTTCTATGCAGACCACACAGGAGTCGTAAGAGACTCCATGGCAGAACTCCGAAACAGACTGGCTCAGAGGCAGAAGGACAGGGAAGCCCAACAGGGCTGGTTCGAATCCTGGTTCAATCAATCACCATGGCTAACCACTCTGATTTCTACCCTAATAGGTCCCTTGGCATTGCTGCCTCTAGCAGTTACCTTCGGACCTTGCCTGCTGAACAAGCTGGTCTCATTCGTTCAGACCCGCCTGGAACGGGCCAACATCCTGTTCATCGGCCGGCGAATCCAACCAGGGACCACTGCCAGCCACAAGTCCTAAACTTGACTGGCAAAAACTTACTCAGGTTTACCAAACCCCTTTTCCTTATCGAACTACAACCTTATACCTCATTTCAGTACCTATATATAGTATATGACTACTATTGAAGTCGGAAGGGAGACGACCCACCTTGCATTGGTCAGCCATCGACTCCAACTTTATTCATCGATCAGACACCTTTTATAACAGTGTTAATTCACTTCATGCATATTGCAAAATCTGAGCTCCTGATAGGTTGTAGAGAAAACTTCAGCACCTCCTTTTGTTTATAATACCTGAAGTTAGTTTACTGAAACCAAGATCAGTGTTCTCACCCTGATATGGAAGGTTCCCAAAACTTTCATATCTATTACCAGACTGACTGTCTGCTCTCAGTAGCAGCCAAGGACAGAACGGTCTGAGAATCTTGCTGTTTACATGAAAGGTGGCTGAGAACCTAATTATTTACAGAATCAAGCCTGGGAAAGGCTGCTCTTTTCCTTTAGCTGAATCCTTTCATGGCCTCTTTCTTTAAGCCATGCTTGAACCAGGCTGTCCACAGACAACCTCATTCATTTGTGAAAAAGGGGGGGAGATGCGGCAGATAGGGCCAGGCATTCAGAAGATCTCGCGATGTTACGGGAAGACAGGGCCCCTGTTCCTTTAGATAAGAAAATTAACATAGGAATGCAGCCCCCTAAACCAGATGCCAGTAATTTTCCATTTGCCCAGTAAGTTTCCATCCCTTACTAACCATAGATGGTAAAGACAGACCCCCTTTCTGACGTAGAAGCCCCTTAGACTATAAAACCCCACGAGAAGAGATAATAAAGGCCTTTGACCGTCCGCCACATTGGTGTAAGCGTGCTCTTTGGCCCGAGCGACGCTGGAAAGAGTGGGTCACCGTGCTGCCTCCTTAGAACCAGGCCGCCTGCCTTGTATCAGAAGGCAACATCTGGTGCCGAAAACCCGGGAAGCCGATCAGCGCCCGGGGAACGGGGACTCGCCTGGACGGGAGACGGCGGCTGTAGCGGCGGGCCCGACTACAGCGGGGGGGACGCCCCCGGACCAGCACGGAACACGGAATCCATTGCGAAGGTTGTAACAGATATGCATGCACAATTGGGGATAGAATGTAAAATTAAGGATTTAACTCTCGCATTGCCGAGACTCATTAAGCTTGGGGCTATAGAAAGCCCCGCGGATATCCTACATCCGGGGGTGTGGGACGATTGCACAAAGGCCCTAGCCGAAGACACTATGTTGTCGAGCTCAGGGAAAGCCCTAAAATCCTGGGGCAAAGTTATCCAGGCTCTGCAAAAAGCTCGACAAGAGCAGGAAACCTGGAAAGCCGCACAAACCTGCTTGCTGGCCCCCCCGCAGCCCGGGGTAGGTGCGGCGACACAGACTGCGGAGATTCTTGACCCGGGCGGTCTTGCGGGGGAGGCGCGGTCGGCGGAAACCCCTCAGAGAGCGGACTCACCATCGGAGGGGGGAGGACACACACAGGCGTTCTGACGGGGGTTGGCGGAGGAGGCGCGGAACGCGGCCGACCCCGCCGGGACCGGCGGGGACTCACCGCCGCCGTATGCGTTTCAAAATGGCGCTGAAGCACATGGCGAGGGCGGAAGTAAGGAGGTGGGGGGCGGAAATGCAGTCAGCGCGCTCCAGAACGCATGCGCGGGAGAGCGGGGAGAAGGGGCGGCCCCTGCGGTACGCGTAAGACCAATCAAAGCGCTCTATTCAAAGTAAGTCCTTATAGGGCAAGAACCTCCCCCAGCAGGAGGCGGGGGGACCCCAGGGGGAGGGAACGGCCCGACCCCCGCAGGAGGGGGCGGGGTCGGAGCCCGGGAAAAGGGCAGAGCAGCCCAGAAGTGCTGACGCACTCTACTTCCGCCTCTGACTCGGTCTGGGACGAGAGGGAGTCAGGTAGTTCGGATTCAGATTCTAGCTTTAACAGAGGGAGATCAGTGGCATACAAGGTTTCTAGTCGCAGGGCTCCCACGTGGGTGAAGGGCTCATCAGAGAAAGACCGGGCTCCGCTTACGGATTGGCGGAAAATAAAAATGTTTTGCGTGGAGTGGGGCCCCTCTGCCAACCTAGTGTTCCCAGTCCACGTGGGGGGGCCGGCAATAATCAACGGAGGACTTACTCCCCTGTAAACCCAAAGGAAATCCAAGCAATAATCAAAGCGATTGCAGACAAGGGAATTAATTCTGCCATGGTTACCACACTCATTGACGGCGTTTTCGGAGGGGATGATATAGTGCCTTTTGATATTAAACAGACGTGTAGAATGATTTTTGATGGCACGGGGATGATAGATTTTAAACAGGAGTGGGAAGATCAATGCACAAAGGAGCTAGCCCTGGTAACGGGACTTGACCATCCGCTCCACGGCTCCAGTGTACAAAGACTGATGGGGAGATAGCCTACCATGATCACACCCCAGGCACAGGCTGAGGGCTTGCGGGCCCATGAGGTTATGACAACCACCCGTGCTGCCCGGGAAGCTATCCGTGCTGCTTCCAAAGTAGTAGCCAGTCCATCCCCATGGTCAACTATTAAAGAGAGTGAGAGTGAGAGTGAGAGCTTCACTCAGTTTGTGGACAGGCTTCAGGCAGCATTAGACTCCTCCTCGTTGCCGTCGGAGGCTAAGGGTCCCGTGCTGGCAGACTGCCTGCGCCAGCAGTGTAACTCAGCCACCAAGGACATTTTAAGGTCACTGCCACCTGGGTCTAATACAGCAACCATGATCAGGCACGTTACAAAGGAAGAACACCTGGCTACCATCCAAGCAGCAGTTCACACTGCAATAACCAGTGTGATGGCATGCCTTAAGTGTGGCCAGGCAGGCCACCTGGCAGTAAACTGCCCCCAGCCAAGGCGCCTATCAGCAGCTGCTCCACCACGCCAAGGGGGACTTAGGGGACCGTGCTGGGCATGTGGAAAGAAGGGGCACTTGGCTAAGGAATGCAGATCCAGGCTTCAGGGAAATGGGAAGGGGGGGGGGGCAGCTGGGCCGTGTCCAGCCCCCTCCCATATGGAATATGCAGCGGCCCAGCTACAGCAACCCCCAGTGGGGCAGGGGACCCTCATATCCTATCCCCCCACAGGGAGTAGCCAATTTTGCATCCCTGCCTACGGTGCAATGGCAAAGCTATGCAACACCCTCAGCACCCTCACACCCCCCCCCGCCACAACCTGCACCGGTGGTACAGGGCCAGCAGGAGACGCCCCAGAGCGGGATCCCTGGGTGGCCTTGGCCATGAAAATAGGGAGGGAATCCTTGATGGTGTGGGGGACATGCCGGCTTTATGGCAATCAGGATTCCCATGTCATAGGGTTACAGTTCTGGGCGGACACGGGTTCAGACTGCACGATTAATCCCCAAGCACATTGGCCTGGACATTGGAAATTCAAAGAAGTCCCTCCAGTGAACGGAGTGGGAGGGCAGTCTCGGGCATGGAAAAGCACCCAGCTGGTGGCTATAACACTTCACATGAAAAAGGAACCAGAACAGACAGTCGCGATCCACCCATACATACTGCAAAACTCTCCACCCCTGTTAGGAAGGGACGTTCTTTCCATGCTAGGATTCTGGATTACAAATTTATCCTAAGGGCCACTGCCGTACACCCTCCGCTGCTGATCAAATTGACCTGGAAATCATCAGACCCCGTATGGGTCGAGCAGTGGCCCCTGACAGAGCCTCGAGCGGCAGCCTTGCTGGAACTGGTCAACCGCGAACTGCAAAAGGGTCACATAAAACCCTCCATCAGCCTATGGAACACCCCTGTATTCGTGATCCCCAAAAGGTCCGGAGAAGGCTATCGTCTCATCCACGACCTGAGAGAGGTAAATAAGGCGATCCAACCCATGGGTCCAGTCCGGACACTGCTACCCACGAACTCAGCCATTCCCACAGGGCAGCCGTGCGCAGTGCTAGACATCAAGGACTGTTTCTTCTCAATACCCCTGCACCCTGAGGACAGAGAACTATTTGCATTTTCCGTGGCATTCCGAAATGGCGAACGGCCTAACCTCCGCTTCCAATGGCGGGTATTGCCACAGGGACTTGTAAACAGCCCTGTCATATGCCAAAAAACTGTGGACAAAGCACTGATGCCAGTTCGACACTCCCATCCCACCGCAACCATAATTCAGTACATGGACGACATCCTGGTAGCAGCTCCATCGGCAAGCGAAGTAGATCACCTGGTATCCACAATCACGGAAACCCTTCAGGCCAACGGCTTTGAGATCGCAAGCGCAAAGATCAAGAGAGGACCCTGCGTGACCTTCCTGGGAGTGGGGATCACAAACTCCTACGTGACACCCCCCGAGGCGAAAGTCAGTCGAGACGTCAAAACACTACACGACGTGCAACGCCTGGTGGGATCACTGCAGTGGCTTCGCAACATCGTCCTGATCCCTCCTGAGGTCATCGACCCCCTATATGACCTCCTGAAAGGAAAGCACCCCTGGGAACCCAAGGAGCTGACACCGCAAGCAATGAGCTCCCTCGACTTCATCGAAAGCCAGATGTCCACGGGCACACTCGCCAGGTGGAACCCAGCCATGCCACTGGACTTATACGTTCACTTTACACCGAGGGGGGGAGTGGGAGCACTGGCTCAAGGACCTTCTGAAAAGGCCCGACCGATTCAATGGGTGGTTCTCGGAAGACCTGCTCATGCCTTCTCCCCGGGAATCGAATGCATCTCTAACCTCATCATGAAAGGCAGGAAACTCGCTTTGAAACACCTAGGGACTGAGCTGACAAGCATCCACTTTCCGTTTCGCAAGCAACCGACTACGGAGTCAGCCACAATATCTGAGTACCTAGCCCTTGCTCTCACTGGCTTTGGAGGAGAAATCTCCTACTCCTCCAAACCACCCTGGACTAAGCTGCTGGCCATTGTCGACATGGACATACCGCCAAAGGTCAAGGACCGACCGCAGCCAGGACCAACGGTCTTCACAGACGCTTCCTCCATGACTTCAACCGCAGCAGCAGTGTGGCAGGCAGGAGAGCAATGGCATTGCGTCAAAGCATGTGACCCCACACTGTCAGTGCAACAGCTGGAGGCGACAGCAGTCATCTTGGCGTGCGGACTCTTTCAAGAGGAACACCTTAACATAGTAACGGACTCTATATTCTTGGCAAGGCTTTGCCTAGCCATGGCAGGACCAGGAGTGTCGACATCAGCAGCAGCCCTAATGCTGGAAGAAGCACTCTCCTCGCGACAGGGCACCGTGTCATTCACGTTAACAGCCACGACCCAGTCAAATGTTACTTCCAGATCAGCAACGACAAAGCGGACGCCGCAGCAAAAGGCGTATGGACGTTGCAGGAAGCTCGTCAACTGCACGAGTCGCTCCACATCGGAGCCAAAGCACTGGCGAAGAGATGCGGGATCCCGACCGCAGATGCAAAACACTTGGTAGCCACTTGTCCTCATTGCCAGAAGTCACCCCTATGGACCTGTGGGGTCAACCCGAGAGGTCTCAAGCCTTCAGAGATCTGGCAATCGGACTTCACCTGGTGTGAACTACTGAAGCCCCGAGCGTGGCTTGCAGTGACAGTGGACACTTATAGCGGAACGATCATAGCCACGCAGCACCCCAAAACAAACTCCAAGGCCACAATTCAGCACTGGCTGACAGTCATGGCTTGGCTTGGTATCCCCAAGCAGATCAAAACGGACAACGGGTCCAATTTCACCTCCAAACCAGTACAGGAATTCGCCTCAAAATGGGGCATCACATTAGTGCAAGGTATCCCGTATAACAGTACCGGGCAGGCCATTGTAGAGAGAGCAAACCAGACCCTGAAAACCAAACTAGAAGTATTGGCAAAGGCAGAGGGCTTTGCCAATGCCATTCCCTCCGGAGATCAAGCGCGTATGCTGGCAACCGCTTTGCTAGCACTGAATCAGTTTCCTAGGGGAGATGAAACAAACAGTCCCGTTCAAAAGCACTGGGCCACCCGAGCGCTAGAGGAGGGCCCACAGGTGGTAATTAGAAACGAGCTGGGCGAATGGGAACGGGACTGGAGGCTGATGATTACAGGGAGAGGGTGGCAGCTGTCAAAAAGGACGGCAAAGTCAGGTGGTGTCCACTTAAGTCAATTAAGCCCGACCTTCATAACAAGCAGGAGGAGACTGACGAGAATTGCGAGTTTCTGTTTACAGGACATGCTCATAGGACGTCCTCGTGACGCGTACATGCCCATCCCAGAGGAAAGTGACAGACCAACAAGCCGCCAGGCAGCGCCTGAGAGACCCGCACAGGTGAGACCCAAGTATCAGCGGTGTTTCTGTGTGATTTTGCTGTTGGGGCTTGTTGCCAGAGGACAAGCCAGCCCAGATCACTACCCCCATCGGCCTTTCAGGTGGGTCATATGTCACCTTAGTAGTGACAAGGTGCTCAGGGGAACAACCACACCAAACACCCCATCCTTCGTGCTCCGCGTTACTGACCTGTTCCCAGGACAACCAAAGGTAGACCCCAATTCCCCACACGCCACACACATGTACCTATCCTACTGGTGCCCAGCCTCAAACCCAGGAAAAAGCTACTGCAATCACCCAGGGTGGGGATATTGTGGGCACTGGGGCTGCGAAACCATTGTTACAGACCGTCGGGGCCTGGGTGGGATCCAGAAGAGCCCGACAAATTCTTACAGTTCACCTGGGCACCCAGGGGCTGCAAAACACCTGTCTTCCTCCAGGGAAGCTTTTATCGCAATCACCATAAAATCCCAAAAATTCGGAAATGCACTAGCTATAACATGACAGTCTTGCAGCCACATCACCCCAGTTGGGCCATAGGCCGAACGTGGACAGTAGTCCTTCAAGGGTCAAAAGAAAGAGTAAATGTGCGAATTATCAGGCTCCAACCGTCAGCGCCCCGAGCGGTCGGACCAAACAAAGTGATTAAAAGCGTGCCGAAAGGGAAAAACGCAACCTACCCTAAAACCTTACCCACTGGAGTCAGCAAAGTCCCAACCGGCCATGCGGAAGCCTTTTAGACAGACTGCGCGGCCAGGTCGGACTCAGACCCAATCCTTCGTATGTTAGAAGCTACCTTTATATCCCTGAACGAATCCAACCCTAACCTAACCGAATCCTGCTGGCTTTGCTACGATGTCAAACCCCCCTTTTATGAAGGAATCGCTTTAAACACTCCCTTCAGTTACTCCACAGCCGATGCCCCTCACCAGTGCAGATGGGAAACCCCTCGGAAAGGAATCACCCTGAGTCAAGTCACAGGCCGGGGCAGATGCTTTGGCATTGCAACCCTAGCTAGGCAGAGAGGCAACGTCTGCACCAAAGTTGTCAAGCCTAACAGGAAAAACAATAAGTGGGTAGTCCCATCCGCACCTGGGATGTGGATTTGCCAGCGATCTGGAGTGAGTCCCTGTGTGTCCCTTGCCAAATTTGATGACTCTAACGACTTTTGTGTCCAAGTTCTGATTGTTCCTAGGGTGCTGTACCACTCAGACGAAGAAGTGTACCACCTTTTTGAGGAACCCAGCCGGCTCCACAAAAGAGAAATAATAACAGGTGTAACTATCGCGATGTTGCTCGGTTTAGGAGCAGCAGGAACGGCAACGGGTGTCTCAGCCCTAGTGACACAGCACCAAGGACTCTCCCAGCTGCAAATGACCATCGATGAGGACCTGCAAAGGATCGAGAAATCCATTTCCTTCCTGGAGAAGTCAGTCTCCTCTCTCTCGGAAGTGGTCTTGCAGAACAGGTGAGGTCTGGACCTCCTGTTCATGCAGCACCCTAAGATTTTGAAAATAATTATCAATTAGCCTGAAGGTAAAAACTTTAGTCTCACTAACACTCTTCCTGGTGTCACCAACTGCATTAATAATTTTCTAACTAAATTTTCTTTTATATGTATTTAAAACCGAATATACCATTCCAGTATCTATTAAGAAATCCATTTACTCATTCCCCAGTGTTAATGCAACCAGGGGTACAGTTGGGGATGACTTCCCCAGTTTCCTTCATGCTTTATCAAAGGTCATTAATTTCATTGCTTCATCTGATACAACTTTAAAAGTAATTGCTTTTGGAAGAGCATGTTTCATTCCAAATATAATCAGTCGTTGATAATGGGTTGTCCTGGTTTAGGGCAAATTTGAGAGAAAACCTCCAAAAAGGGCCCCCCCAGAAAGCAAACTCGCACAGCCCCTCCCCCCAACCAGTTTGGGAAGAATTTCCTCAGAAAGAAGTGGGAAAAAAAACTGTTTATTTAACAGGCAAAGCACTCCCCAGTGCAAAAAATAAACAATATCAGATGACAAAACTCATTCGCCACTCTGAACAAACGGCAAATTCAGAAAGTCTCTTCTGTGGGTGGTTGCTCTGTTATCAGTCCCTCCGGCACTAGGAAAGGCTGCTGCCCAGAGTAGGCCCCAGTAGGCTACAAAGTGCAAGCTCTTGGTGTTTCCCTGGGTCCCAGTCCAGAGCAGATTTGAACAGTTAAAAAAAAAAAGGGAAAGAAAAACCAGTCCAGGGAACTTCTCTGCCTCAGCTAGCTAAACTAACTAAAAAGCAAAGGAGCGCTCTGTTCTGCCCCATCAGTGCCCAGACACCACAGTGGAGTTCTGTGTTCCAGCCAAATGTGGAGGAGTGAGGGCAGTCTGATAACAAACTCCCTGCTTCTTCTTCTCCCTGCCTTTGCTCTCAGAGCCGGTCTTGAAGGCACAGAATATAATGTCCAGCATAAACAGATGACTGAGAATACAAGCATCATAACGTCACCCTAGGACACGGGTTAATAACTTTCATTAAACCTAATTATTAGGACCCCACCGAGAGTTGGTGGACCGAAAATGATCATCTATTGTTCCCTCCTGGACTTGTTGAGCATGTATCCTTTGTGGTTTTCCCCTGGCGGTGCCCTCCCCTCCCCTTTTTGGGCTTTGTTCCACTAACGCAGCTACGAGCTTTTGCTCCTGACCATTGTATACTCTCCATGTTGCTTTCTAACAAATTTCTAGTAACAGTGTATCCAAATACCACCAGCATATCATTCCAGTCAGGGTATTTTAAGTACCCTCACAGCTTTCCCTGGCACTTCCCTATAAGTCCCTAGTATCTGACTGAATCCTGCATTGTTTCCAAACCCAAAATCCTTTCTTCCACTCCCCTGTCAGCTCCTCTCTCCCTCATTCCAGCAATTCAACATCCTCTTTCTCAAGTCCTGATTATTTCTTAGTTCAAAAAACAAATCTATATACTTCATTTCACTTTTCTTCTGGCAAAATAACATTAACTGCAAAGCCATATTACAATCCACACTACCATTAACAAGCTACTTCTCTTGATAATCTAATGGATACTCTGGCAACTTATGATACTGAATCTCCAGTTTACTGAAAACCATTTCAATATCACATCCACAGTGATGCCTTGGAGTGGCTACCTAGAACAGAGACTAGACAGAGTTAAGAGAATAAAGTAGGTGTTTATTAAAGGCCTTCAATAGATACACCTTGGGCAGTGCAAACACAAAATCCACAACACGGCCTGTGTGCTTACGGCACTACGTCTAATATGTAAGCAAGTGGGACTGGGATCCACAGTACGCACTTCTGTTAACTATTTGTACAGTCTTCTGACTAGGTGGTGGGACTAGAACAGACAAACCCTTTGATACTCACTTTTATAGTTGGACCATCATATTTTAATTAAAAATAGTGAATTATACCATCACTACTGATTTCTCTTTTGAAACCCAAATATCACACTCCCTTTTCACAGTTATATCACCACTTTCATAACCCAATTATATTATAGAGCTCAATTTCTATGGGGAATTTCTGCCACAGCTTATTGCTAGGTATACCCTACACTCAGTAATACCTTAATAAAATCCCAGGGGTCTTTCCTTGAACTCAGTGGATCAGGGAATCAGAGGATCTCCATGAAAAACCATTATTGTATGCTGGATCCCCTCCTTATCCCATGAATCTGTGGAGTGTCAGAAGCAGAGTCCCACCCGGGTCACCAAAAATTGTCACCAAACACATAAATGAAACTAACACTATTTTTTTAGTATTAGCAAGTAGGCACTACTTTATTCCATCCAGGGTGCAAAGGGGATAATTCCAGGCACACACACGTCACTTTCAAAATTTTTTCCTTATTTATACATTTTTAGAAAACAAAGAAATTAATGTTCCTTGCTTTTAAATTACATCATTTTCTTCATTAATTAGTATTCTGTCTTATATTGGTTTTTGATTTCTCGCTTCTTCTGCTAATTACTTCACATTTTTCAGTACTTTTATCATCTTTTTCCCAGACAGGAAGTCTGCGGCGCTCAGGCTGTAATGTCTTTGTTAGTCTCTTCTTTATCTTCTGGTTACTCCAACATGTCTGAAGGGCTATAAATTCTGGATTCCAGGTGTTCCACCTTTAACTCAGGCTTTGTTCATGGAAACTTACCACAGTTTACCAAAACCTTAAGTTTTGTTGATCTAACAATAACAGTCTGTGAAAAGAAACTTAGCTATGTGCTGACTAAAGTAGAAAATTACACTGCTTAGGACTAATACACTGCTTATGATTAATTGAAACAATTAACTCAAAAGAATTAATTTCAAAAGTTATATAACTTCTAACATATTGTTGTGGTCTAGGAATGGTATTCCCCAATTTACTGTTCCCACTGAAACATGTCAGATCACATGTTGCTTGCTCACTCCCCCATCTCCCTGTGAGGTGGGATGGACAGTATTGGAGGCACAAAAAGCTAAAGATCATGTATTGATATAAGAAAAATTTACTAGAAACAGCAATGAAATAAGCAAATCAAACAGTAACAACAATAATAATAGCAGAGTGTACAAGATGGGTCAAGGATTCACAGGCGATTGCTCACCACACATAACCCAGTGCTACCTGACTGCATGCTACAGCAAACAGGAAAGACTCTACCCCCCTGCGCATGGCTTGAGGTAGTATAGAATAACCCCAGGGTCCTGGCCATACTCCTCCTGGCTACCACAAAACTTAAGCCTGTCCTGGCTGGAACCAGGACATTATCCATCCCTTATTCTATACCATCATGCCCAGCTCCTATACCTTCCAAATATATATATATATACATATATATATATATATATACACACATATATATATATACACCCTCATAAGCATGGGTATCATTCTTTTAGTCAATGGCTGTCCCTCCAAAATGTCTGCTGAGTTCATTTAGTCCATGACTGTGGGTTCTATCTGTCCTAAATGTCTTTCAGGGCAGGAGGGTTGGTGGCTGTCAGCTGGTTGCAAGCTGCATCAGGAGCGTGTGACTGGTGTATTTGGAGCAGTCTGTACTCATTGTCAGTGGTAGTTCTGGCACACAGAGTGGCAGTGTCATTCAGCAACCAATATTATACAATTCAACATTACAGACCGTTCTCACCCAAAATCAAATCCCCCTGAGATACACATTGAGTTTCCCCATTCCTCGACATTACCCGCCAAGTGCATCCAGGTCCTTGAGCAAAACCAGTCCCACAGATGGGTTTGCTTTTGCTTGAGGCAGGACTAATCCAAGCTGTCTTCCATAATATATTTCTCATATGCACTGGGGGAATTTTTGATTGGGGGTATATGGCGGTTTTGATTGGGCAGGGTCAGCTCGATTAGTAGAACCTCTAGTGTTTACTAAGCAGGTGGACTTCAATAAATGTAGATACCAATGTTTAAAGATCACATCACCCATTGCTTTCAATGTGGTTTTTAACAGTCCGTTGTACTGTTCCATTTTCCCAGAGGCTGGTGCATGATAGGGAATATGATACTCAATCCCATGTTCTCTGGCCCAGGTATCTATGAGGCTTTTTTTGAAATTAGTCCTGTTGTCGGATTCAATACTTTCTGGGGTGCCATGTTGCCACAGGACTTGCTTTTCAAGGACCAAGATGGTGTTCCAGGCAGTGGCATGAGGCACAGGGTACATCTCCAGCCTTCCAGTGGTTGTCTCCAACACTGTAAGCACGTAGCTATTGCCTTGGTGGATTTCTGTGAGTGTGATGTAATCAGTCAGGCCTCCCCATATTTGTATTTCAACCATTGTCCACCATACCAGAAGGGCTTCACCTGCTTGGCCTGCTTGATTGCAGCACATGTTTTACAGTTTTGGATAACCTGGGAGATGGTGTCCGTGGTTAAGTCTCCCCCTCAATCATGAGCCCATTTGTATGTTGCATCTCTTCCCTGATGACCTGAGGCATCATGGGTCCACTGAGCCAGAAATAATTCACCCTTATGTTGCCAGTCTAGATCCACCTGAGAAACTAATCTTGGCAGCCCAATCCACCTGTGCATTGTTGCAATGTTCTTCGGTAGCCCAGCTCGTGGATATGTGTGCACCTACATAATGTAATCTTAGAGCCAACTTCACTACTGGGGCAGTGATGTCTTGCCACAATTCAGGAACCCAAATGGGTTTCCCTCGGCGCTGCCAATAGGTCTTTTTCCATCAGTCTACCTCCCCCCCAGAGCATTTGCTACCATCCACAAGTCAATGTAGAGGCAGAGTGCTGGCCATTTTTCTCATTCAGCTATATCTATAACCAGCTGGATGGCTTTCAGCTCTGCAACCTGACTTGATTCACCTTGTCCCTCAATAGCTTTTGTGACTCGCCATGTAGTACTTCATACAGCATCTTTCCATTTTTGATGCATTCCTACAATACAGCAGGAACCATCAGTAAAGACAGGGCATTATTTTTAAATTTCTGGTAGCTGATTATATGTTAAGACCTCCTTAGCACGTCACCTTTTCCTCCCCCTCTCTGATGATAGTCCAAAATTTTTGCCTTCCGTCCAGTTTGTGATGACTTCCAGGACCTCTGCATGATTTGAGTTTCTTTTTTGAGCTTGCTGTGTGACCAGAGCAACCCACTTACTCTGTGTAGCATCTGTGTAGAAGGGACTTTTCCTTTGAACATCCAGCCCAGCACTGGCAGTCGGGGTGCCAGGAGGAGCTGTGCTTTGGTGCCAATCACTTCTGAAGCAGCTCGAACCCCTTCACAAGCTGCCAGCATCTCCTTTTCACTTGGAACGTAGCAGGATTTTTATCCTTTGTATACCATTCTCCAGAATCCCAGGGGTTGTCCTTGCGTCTCCCCAGGTACCTTGTGCCAGAGGCTCCAGTAAGGACCAGTCTCTCCAGCAGCAGTTTAGAGCACATTTTTCACATCTCCTCCTGTCCTGACTGGCCCACGGGCTACTGCATGAGCAATCTCCTGCTTAATTTCTTCAAAAGCTTGTTGTTGTTCAGGATTCCACTTGAAATCGTTCTTTTCTGGGTCACTTGATAGAAAGGCCTTAACATCTGACTCTACTCTAGGATATGCATCCTCCAAAACCGCACAACACCTAGGAAAGCCTGTGTTTCCTTCTTGCTGGTTGGTGGGGACATAGCTGCTATTTTATTGACTGTGTCCAGTGGAATCTGACAACACTGATCTTGTCATTTTACTCCTAAAAACTGAATTTCCTGGGCAGGTCCCTTGACCTTACATTTCTTTATTGACAAACCAGCCTTCAGGAGGATTTGGATTATCTTTTCCCCCTTCTCAAAAACTTCCTCTGCTGTGTTGCCCCATATGATGATGTCATCAATAGACTGCAAGTGTTATGGAGACTCACCCTTTTCCAGTGCAGTCTGGAGCAGTCCATGGCAAATCATGGGGCTGTGTTTGCACCCCCTGGGGCAATCGGTTCCAGGTGTACTGGGCACCCCTCCATGTGAAAGCAAACTGTGTCCTTTTCATGGGATAAATAGAAGCCTCAGACAAGCCTTGCCTTATCCTTGGATTCTGGCAACAGTTCCAATTTAAGGAATCACTCTGGCCCGCAAGTTCTAATGATGGCAAATCAGGTCTATTTATAAAAATGAATTCTTTATTAAACAGATGAGATAACAGATTAAAAGCTTAGAATTACTTACTATACAGTATAAAACTAAAGAGCTATTAATAGATTATGGCATAACATAAAACTGTACAATATCAAGGTGCCTATATTAAATCTAGCAAAAGAAATAGTATTGATTAGGAATCAAATGTAACGTACCATTGAAATGACAATAATATACAGATTCCTTTCATTTAACCCCTGGGGAGTAACCACAAAGCAGGCATCCCTACTCATCGGAGAAACCCCATACCTTTCCAGGAAAATGTACAGGAGATTTCTGATTTGTGAAAATTTAGTGTTGCTTTTATAGTCATGAAGTGAGGTGTCTGTCACTCAGAAATCCATCTTATCTTCCCAGATCTCAATTCAACAGTAAGGTATATTGGCCACTGGAAGGTGCCAGATCCATGTTAACCCCATGGTGCAAAAATAACTCACTAGAAAAAAGATTATCCTGTTTGATTTATCTGACTGATTAACAAACAATAGATTCTCAGGTCAGCTGTCTGTTCTCTGCCCTGAGATGCGTGGGATGGTTCTGTGGCAGCCCGTGCTCTGAAGAATGAGTCTCGACTCTTCGCTTTTGGGTCTTCAGGTTGTTTATTAATTCTTATCTACAAAATTTTCTCTCTGGCCAGCCAAGGTCCGCTCAGCAAGGCATCCACAAGCACTCTGACTGCCCCCGAGGCGGTGTCGCCTTTTTATACTACAAACTACGTATATCATATTCACTTTTAATGCCCAATACCTATCACCTATGTTAGACAGTGCATTTCTACTCTAAACCAATCCCCAAGTGCAAACATCACAGCAGAAAACGGAGAACAAGAAGAAGAAAGAAGAAGAACTAGACATGCCCTGATTCTTCCATCTTGTCCCCATAACCCCCATACCAAAAATCCTAAAATCTACATTTTCACCCTGTGAATACTTTATTATTACACCATTCAAACCTGTATAGTTTTCACATCCCCATACCAAGCTGGCAATTAGTTGGAAGGATCAAAGTCAAGCCATCAGGTGTTCTGGGCAGCATGCCAGGGTCTCCGAGCCCTCCGATGGGGTTCTCAGCAACTCTGGACATCCGGAGGGATGTGCTGAGTTCCCACATCTCCCCCTTCTGTTTGCACCAAAAACACCTCTTTTGCGACTCGACTCATGATCTGCCTCACACACAAAAAGATGCAAGGCACGATGAGCATGAGGACTAAAAGCACTATTAAAATATAAAACCCTATTCTTAAAAGTTCTTTCCACAAAGGAGAAAGATCAAAAAACCCAACCAAATCATCGATCCAAGACCCAGTGATTTCTCCAAACTTTTTTATACTTTCCTTTATCTTTTGAATGTTTTTGTGAATGGACCTTGAGTGATCTGTCAGATTCATGCAGCACATTCCTTCGAATTCTTCACACCCATGTCCATGTGCCAGCAGCAGATAATCGATTGCTTCTCTGTTTTGAAGAGTTGCTCATCTCACACTGCCAACGTCTTTTAACATGTCGCTCAGTGCAAGAGAAACGGATTGACCATGCTTGCTCAACCAGCAACCCATGTGGTCCAATTGAGTCAAGGCCACCCCCAACACTGTCTGAGGTGAGAAAATTGCAACAGCAATTCTCCAAGCCTTGTCTCAAGTGTACACTTAATCATCACAATTTGCACTATAATGTTGCAGTGATCTTTTATCTTTCTGTTTTTGTTCTTTCAATGATTTCGAGTCTGGTGACAACAATGAAATCCTCCCAATGCTGCATTGACCTCCTTTGACATTTGCAGGGATGCCATGCCAAATTCTGTCCCCAAAAATGAAAAAGATTCCTCGTGGCAATTGCATTGGAACTTGGAGCGATCCTCTGGTTGTCGTCTGTCACAGACATCTTTTCACTAAAATCCTTTCATTAGGATTTTTCCTGCTGAAGCTGGGAAGTTTCAGCAACCAAGTGTAAACAATGGTTATCTGCTGCTGTAGAATGCAACAGGTGGATCCGTGATTGGTCTCCTGTGGATGTTTGGATTCACTGACCACTCACAGCAGAGCTGCTCTCGCTTTCTGCTGGGACACAGACCTTTGTTATTCATTCCTTTTCTATTCTTACTTAGCTAGCCTTCTGAGAACTTTTCTCTCTATTATTTTTAGTATAGTCATAATGTAATATATATCATAAAATAATAAATCAAGCCTTCTGAACATGAGGTTAACATTCTTGTTTCTCTTTCACCCTGAAGACCCTTGTGACCGCTGTCACAGTCGTCTTGGTGTATTTGCACCAAGCCGATGCATTTCTATAAAAGGCATGATTCGGAGTGACATCAACTGTCTTATTCTTTGTTTTTGTCACATACGGGATTTCAAATTTCATGCATAGTTCCATTGTCATGGACCCAAAAATTTCCAATTCCCGAGGTTCAGAAGAAGCCACAGGAAGGAGATGTGTCCAAGAACACCACTCATTTACAGGATCCTTAATGACCTGCGAAATTTCGACAGAAGAGTGTCCTGGAATTGGCCATTCATCCACTGGCAATCCAACCATGCATGTCAAAAATGGTCTCCCTGGTCTTGAGTGTGTCAGGCAAATACTATCTAAATTTGCTGCCTGGGCCAAAGCCTCCCAAAAATTTTGTTTTGGTTGGTCAATGGGTAAATTCGCCTCGTTACTTAAAGCAACAGATGGAAAAATGAGGCACACAAGCAATACCAAGCTCATGGCTTCACCCTTGTTGAGAAGCTTTGCCATGTTTTGACACCCAAGCCCCAAAAGAAACCCCCAAGTCCTTGGACTTTTTATGTCTTTTCCGAGATGCTGTCCTCAGTCTGGTCCTCTCCTTCTGTCTGCGTGCTCACTTCTCTGTTTCCGGGATTTGTATCTTCTTGCGCTCGAGTCCGATAGGGCTTCACATGTCGTGCTGACACCCACTTCAGACCTTGCCCTGTGGAAACACAAGCGAAACCCTTGCCCCACATGATTAGTTTGTAGGGACCTTCTATTTGTCCTGTCTCTGGGTTTCTGATCAAAACCAAAGGATTCTCCCTTAGTTTTGCCTGAGAGCTGTTTGAAAAATGCTTTTCCCTGTAGCATAGATATGACTGCAACACTCTGTGCTGCGGGAAATGAATCGTGCAAATTCCTGGAAAGCCTAACAGTGCAATTAACAAGTCTTTAGTTTTCTGCATCGCCCAATCGAAATAATCTTTTTTCAGTGGTAAATGGATGGTTGAGAATTCCCTTCCGTCCATTGTCAGCAACCTTGTCCTCGCTTTTATGGTGATCTGTGCTGCCATCTCCAGATCTGTGAGAATCTACTTTGAAGGCCTGTATGGCAGAAAAATCCACTCTATGATTAATAGAGAGTCTCTTTGAGACAAATCCCATTGAAAGATCAAACCATGGAATTGCACCTTTTCTCCCAGCACTGCCAACTCGAAGGGCAATGATTCTACGAATTGGTGTGCTTACTTTTTCTGAATGGCATTTGTAACTTTTTCCAGTTCTTTCCTTGCTTCTGACATGAGTGTCCTGGGAGATCTGATGTCTGTGTCCCCTCTCAGAAGATCAAGCAACGCTCGAATGTCATTGTTCGTGTTTCCCAAAATTGGTCTCATCCAGTTGATTTCTCCTAGGAGTTGTTGTAAATCGTGTGAATTGCTGACTTCCGTGCTGACCTCCATTTTCTGAGGCCTTATTGTTTTTTCTGAGATCTTGCACCCTAGATATTTCCATGGTGTGACCTCCTGAATCTTTGAAACACTGATTTACAAACCTGCCTTCTGCACTTCTGCAATCACACAGTCACGAGCTTCTTGAAGCTCTTGTTGTGTTGATGCCGCAATGAGCAAATCATCCATGTAATGAATGATTTTCACCTTCGGGAATTTCTTCCGTGCTGGTGACAACGCTCTCACTACGTACCATTGGAAAATTGTTGGCGAGTTTTTGAGCCCTTGAGGAAGAAGCACCCAATGGTACCGCTGCAGAGGCGTTTCCTTGTTGATACTTGGAACAGAGAAGGCAAGTCTTGGAGCATCATCTGGATGAAGTGGAATGCTGAAGAAACAGTCCTTGAGGTCAATGACCACAAGCAGCCAATCTCTGGGAATCATTGAAACTGATGGAAGTTCCAATTGAAGTGGTCCCATGTCTTTGAGGACTTTGTTGATCTTCCTGCGGTTGTGCAACAGTCTCCATGTGCCTGATACTTTCTTTTTGATGACGAACACTGGAGAGTTCCAAGGGCTGTCTATTGGTTTGATGTGTCCCTTCTGCAATTGTTCTTGGACCAGGTTTTTCAATGCACTCAACTTTTTCCACTCAAGGGGCCACTGATCCACCCAGACTGGATCATCTGTTTTCCAGGTCAACTTCAGTGTGGCGAGTGCTGCAGTGACCCTCACTAAAAATCCACCTCCAGCTTCATGCCCCATTGTGCCAAAAGATCTCTCCCCCATACTGTGATGGGCTTCTGCACAACAAGGGACGAATGATCGCCGTCTTGTTTCCTGGTCCTGTGACAATGATGGAATTCTCACTCTGCAGACACAGAGAAATTCCCCCTATGCCTGTGAGAGACCCTAAGGGCGTAATAAAGCTCCAATCATGGGGCCAAAAGATGTAAGATATTACTGGGACGTCTGCCCCTGTGTCGAGCATTCCTCTGACAACCATTGTTCTTTCTCCACAAGTCAGCTGACAAGTGACAGTGGGTTGATCTCGGCCTACATGTTTCACCCAGGTGGATGTAGTATAATGTGTTCCTTCAAAGGAAATTCTTCTTCATCAAACCCTGACATGACCTGTTCCATGGCGTGTGGTGGCAAGGCGAAAGCTCTTGCTACCAGAGTATTTTCTGCCACAGTCAATGGTGGTCGAAGAGCTCTGGCCAAAACTGTCAACTCTTCGTTCTTATCTGCTGAAACAACTGAAGGATAGATGACAAGTCCAAGGATACTACTTCTGTCTTGACCTATTATTAAGAAATCTTGGCTCTTGGGTGAAGCCCCGTTGACACCTGTGGGAATCACTGCGGGATTTCCATCCAAGAAGCATACTAATTTGGAAGCTGCCAATGTGCATTGTGCTGCTGGTGGGAGGAGTTCTGGATTACAGGGGAGTCCACTGAGGACTTTGCTGAGGGAGACTCCTTGACGTTCTCCTATGACTGTCCTGTCTGCTCTTGTGTCATCGCCATCACTTGTGTCGACGGGCACTGACGATGTTGTGGGCTCTTTTTGGCATTTCCCAGAAACGGTAAAGGATTTCCTTCCACATCCGTCTGAGAATAGCATTCCTTTGCAAGATGTCTTCCTCTCCCGCATTGTGCAACAGAGTGGCCTTTCTGTCTTTGGCACATGCGCTTGTGCGTGTGCTTGTGCACAGTTCTTCTTCATGTGTCCAAACGCTCCACACTTGTAGCATTGTCCTCCTGATGAGTTGTTCTTCTTCTGAATGCCTGCGAGAACTTTGTCCATCTTCTCATTCTGTTGCTGAAGCATTTTCTCCAGCACTTTTTCTTCCGACTGTCCTCCCATTTGTTCTTCCCATTCTCCTCGCAATTTCTCCTTCACGATTGATGCAACAATGTCCTGGGGTGACGTTATGATGCTTGTATCCCCATTCATATGTTCTGTGCCTTTAAGACCGGCTCTGAAGAGTGGAAGTTTTGTTTGGGTTTCTCTTATCAGGGACACAGAGACGGGCAGTACATAGGGCTGTTTTCGCTTCATGCTTTCAGCTTGCTGCTTTGCTTGCTCTCTTTTCTGCTCTTGCTTCTGCTCTGCTTTGGCCTCTGCTTATTAGCTAGTTCTAGCTAAACAGTCCAAATTCCTTCCTGGACTGTTTCTCTTCTTCTGTTTCTGTGACCATCTCGAACCTGCTCCAGACTGGGACCTGGGAACACCGAGGGTTTGCACCGTTTTGGCCTGCAGCAGCTGCCCCAGCGCCGGAGGGACTGAGAACAGAGCAACCACCCCCGAAAGAAACTTTCTGATTTTGTCATCTTTCTCAGAGCGGTGTCATCTGGTATTGTTCATTTTGTGTGCTGGGGGGTGCTGTGCCAGTCAAATAAACAGGTTCTTTCCACTTGTCTCTGAGGAATTCTTCCCGAACCAGTTGGGGCGGGAGGGGCCGTGTGGGTTTGCTCTCTGGAGGGGCCCTCCTTTGCAGATTCTTTAACAAATTTGTCCTAAACCAGGACAAACGTGCTGAGGTGTTCCCACTTTCCTGCACGCCTCCACCAACTCTGCCAAGGACGGTTGTCCAGGGATTGCACTGATGACCCGCTGGCAATCCGGGTTGGCATTGGCGTAGGCTAGACTTTCCATGAGATGTGGCTTCACTGCATCATCAGTCACCTGTCGATCCACAGCTTGTGTGAGTTGATCTATGAATGATGAAAATGGTTCAGTGGGACCTTACCTGATGCTTGTGAATGGAACGTCTGGTGCTCCTGCAGGAGTAATCTGCAGGATTGCTCTTCGCGCTGCTTCTTTAATGTCATTTGAAGCCCCAAAACAGATAGCCTTCAAGAAATAATGAGTTAAAACATGGAATGTGGAGCATTTAAAGAAAGCATAGCATTTAGGAAACACATAGAGCAATAAATCGGCTAAAGCGTGGAACATAATGACAGGAAAGAGAGATAGGGATAGGGGAATTGATGGGCTAAGCATGTTCGGAGCCAACAATGTCAAACTGACCCTAAGAGCCTTGCCAAGCCATGGGGACCAAGCCAAGTACACCGGGAATTGGCCATATTAGGATAGGAGTTCAAAAGTTTAAGGAGGAAGACTCATCAGGAGACCCCCGCCCACGAAGAAGGCAACCGGAACGACCACCAAGATGATCCTCAAAAGAGATGTCCCCACCCACGCTCCGCCTACACCACGCCCCTTATGGATATGCATGCAAAGACATGATTATGTATATGATATGATGTAACCCTGCATCCAAAACTGTATAAAAGGCCTGCTTTTGTTACGGGATACTGAGAAATCCCTTTTGTGATTTCTCCGACGCGTCGCAATAAAATACCTCCTGCCTATTTGACTTAAGCTGAGTCTCTTAGGCAGTTATTCTAGCCTTTTGGGGCAAAATTTGGTATCATTTCTGGCGACCCAGATGGGACCAGACAGGAGATCCAGGCCTTAAGGGGTCCTCCCGAGCCAGGTCCGGGGTCGGGACCCTCTGGGCGCCCCTGACGAATTTTTGTCAGAAGAGACTCCCCCCCGGACCAGCGCTCTTTGGTGGACAAAGGGTTCCCTGCATCTCCTGCTCCAATTAAGAGGTATTTTAATTGTTTATTGATTTTGGGATAAAGCGCTTTGACTGGGAAACGGGGACCAGATGTGGTCACCTGACGGGAAAGCCTGGGGACGCCCTGGCAAAATCCCATATATCGGGGTTAGAGTCCCCATTGCAAGAAAGGGTATTTGTTAAAAGGGTGTATGTTTCTCTTTCATCTTAATGTTGTTGCTTTGTTCGAATCTCTAAAACTACGCTTGGGAACGTATCCAGCCAGGCCCGGGACCCTGTCCAATTTTTCCCCTTTCCCTGATAAGGTTTTGAGAAGATACATTTGTGTTATACTTTTGTCTAACATTGTTATGTTGTCTGCAAGAATCTCATAATTTGGTAAAACGCGAGTTCGAATTTCGGGACAAGGACTCGGTATTTTGTGTTAATGGTAATCTCTTTTGTGTGTAAGAATTTATTGTGATATCATCTGCAAACTGTACCTTGGTTTACAGCTGCTTTACGGGTGTGTGACAGCCCGAAGCTGACCAGTATCGGTACTATATGGTTTGCCAGCGACATCTCGTGGTAAAGCGGTGTACTCTGATAGACCGGAAAGGTAGGACAGTTTGGATAAAAGAGTGTGAGTATGGGTGAGAGTGAATGAGACGCAGCATCGCTGCGAAGCGAGAGGGAGTCCCACTCCGCATTTCCTGTTCTTCGCGAGAAGCCAGGTCGGAAACGGACGAAGCGATTGGAAATTGTGTGTATGAAGTGTTAAAATAAATTGACATACAGTGCTTGCGAGAAAGAGACTAAACCAAAAACGCAGACACAGGGAATAGCCATGGGAGGTCAACAGAGTAAGGACGTAAACATGAAAACCCCCTTAGGATGTATCCTAAAGCATTGGAAGGACTTGGGAGGAATTCTGGGGGGAAACATAAGTAAAAAGACACTCCTTAAATATTGTACACAGTGGTGGCCATTGTACAAGTTAGATGATAATGAGAAATGGCCGCCGGAGGGAACAACTAATTATAACACTATTTTACAACTGATGCTTTTCCTCCGCCGGCTTAATAAATGGGACGAGGTAATGTATGCTGACATGTTCTTTACCCTAAGAAATAAACCGGAGTGGCAGAAAGAGTGCGGGGTAAACGTAGCACCTCAGGACCCTCTAGTGCTGGCCCTGGAAAAAGATAAGAAAGGTTCAAAGCCTAAAGAACGTTGCTGTGATGCATGTAGCATTGGGCAACAATGTCTTAAGTTAACAAGAAGGGACAGTGGAAAGGAGAGCGAAATAAGCCTGTGGGAATACCATCCCTTCGCTCCAAGGCGGGAAGGGCCTCTTTAGGGTTGATGATGGGACAGAGTAACCCAGACATCAGAAAGAAATTACAAAAGCTTGAGCATCCAGCAAATAAAAAACCTAGAGACACTGCTGAATGAGGCTTGGAAGGTATACAATAATAGAGAAACTGAGGAGAAGAAAAAGGAGGACAGGAGGATAACTCGAGTAGTGGCTGTAGCAGTGGCAGCTCAGAAGACAGGTTACTCGGAACCTGGAACCAGGGGAAGAGGTAGAGGCAACCCAATAGGAGGGAGGGGGAGGTTCCAACCCCACCCAACTAGAGTAGGGCCAAATCAGTGTGCTTACTGCCTAGAAATGGGACACTGGAAGCAAGAATGCCCCCGACTAAGGGAAAGGCTGATGGCCACCACTACTACCACACATCAGGATAGTGAATGAGGGGGACCGGTGGGCCGTACCCTAGCAGACCCACTGGTTAAAATGGAGCTAGGGGAAGGTAAAAAGGAATTGGACTTTTTGATTGACACAGGAGCAACCTTTTCAGTTTTAAATCAGGAATTGGTACCTAAAAGTGATGAATTTGTACAAGTTGTGGGAGCAACAGACCAACCAGAAAAGGCTTACTTTTTGAAACCCATTAAATACAAAATTGGGAAACAGATGGGAATTCATCAGTTCCTGTATTTACCAAATTTGCCAAAGCCCTTATTGGGGAGAGACCTATTGGAGAACTTGGGAGCCGTAATAAAGTTCAACAAAGACAAATTGGAATTTCAAGTAAATGAGGAACAACTGATTACAGCTTTAAGCCTAACAATCAGTTGTGTGGAAGCCAAACCTGAGAATCACAATTTCGAGCGAATCCTGAGCGAGACATACCCATTAGTCTGGGCTACTGATATACCAGGAAGATCAAAACAAGCAGCACCGATTGTTGTTGAACTTAAAGTTGGGGCAAAACCGGTGAAAAGAAAACAATACCCTCTGAAGATAGAAGACAGGAAGGGGATTGAGCCCATAATCAAAAAGTTTTTGGAACTAGGGTTATTGGTAGAATGCGAATCGGATTTTAATACACCAATCCTGCCAGTAAAGAAACCTAATGGGGCTTATAGGCTAGTTCAGGATCTAAGAGCAGTAAACGAAATAACCAAGACATTACATCCGGTAGTTGCTAACCCATACACGCTTCTAACTAGACTAAAGGATAATTTGGCCTGGTTTACCGTATTAGATTTGAAAGACGCATTCTTCTGCCTTCCCTTAGCCCCCGAGAGTCAAAAGATTTTTGCTTTTGATTGGGAATCTGTAGATAGAGGAAGAAAGACCCAACTTACCTGGACGGTATTGCCCCAAGGATGGACCAATTCCCCCACGATTTTTGGGAACCAGTTAGCCAAAGAATTAGAACAGTGGGAAAGGCCGCTGGGAGATGGCACCCTTCTGCAGTACGTAGACGACCTCCTAATAGCAACAGTGACAGCGGAAGAATGCATTGAATGGACTATTTCCTTGCTAAATTTCCTGGGTTTAAGTGGATATCGAGTCTCTGAACAGAAAGCACAGCTGGTGCAAAAAGAAGTGGTGTACCTGGGATACGAAGTCTCCAGAAGACAGCGATCCCTGGGAGCAGCTAAGAAAGAGGCCATCTGCCAGATGCCTAAACCAGAGACGGCGAGAGATCTGCGCGCCTTTCTGGGGATGACAGGTTGGTGTCGGCTATGGATATACCAGTACGGGATACTCGCTAAACCACTGTATGATTTGTTGAAGAGAACCAAGAATGTCCTAGTTTGGACTCCCGAAGCATGAAGGGGCCTTCAAGAAGTTAAAGCTGGAGCTAATGAGAGCACCAGCCTTAGGTCTCCCAGATGTATCAAAACCATTCTGGCTATTCTCCCATGAGCGACAAGGGATGGCCCTAGGAGTCCTAGCACAGCAGTTGGGACCACATAAGAGAGCTGTGGCCTACTTCTCCAAGCAGCTAGATGAAGTAAGTAAAGGATGGCCAGGCTGTCTGAGGGCAGCAGCCGCAGTGATAATTAACATAGAAGAGGCCAGGAAGCTCACGTTGGGTCAAAAGGTGACTGTGCGGGTATCTCACACTGTGTCGGCTGTGCTGGAACAGAAAGGCAATCATTGGTTGTCGCCCTCCAGATTCCTAAAATACCAGTCCATCCTGGCTGAATCAGATGACGTAACTATTCAGGTAACTAACATTGTGAATCCAGCTTCATTTCTAGAAGAGAGAGCCCCAGCAGAATCCATCAAACACGACTGCCTAGAAACAATTGAAGCCGTCTACTCCAGTCGCCCGGATCTCAAAGAGGAGCCGTTCGAAGATGCGGGCAACTGGTTCTCGGATGGCAGCAGCTTCGTGAAGCGAGGAGTAAGAATGGTTGGCTATGCAGTCACTACCACAGAAAGGGTAATTGAGTCAAACCCTTTGCCTGCAGGGACTTCAGCCCAAAAGGCAGAGATGATAGCTCTGACTCGAGCTCTGGAATTGGCAGAGAACATGCAAATTAATATATGGACAGACTCTAAATATGCCTTTTCCGTTGTACATGCTCATGGAGCCATCTGGAAAGAAAGAGGATTGTTGACTACACAAGGGAAAACAGTCAAACATGCAGAGGAGGTTCTGCGATTGCTAAAGGCGGTCCAACTCCCAGCACAAGTGGCCATAATGCATTGTAAGGGACACCTGAAAGGTAATACTATTCCAGAAATAGAGAACAAGAAGGCAGATACAGAAGCTAAATTGGCTGCCACAAGGGCTAGGGAAGTGAAAGTAACAGCCCTAATACCAGGAGAGCTGGATACCAACATCCAGCCAGATTATCAGGAATCAGATCATAGATGGATTCAAAGAAATAAGGGCAAAATATTAGAAAATGGTTGGGGTCAATTGGAAACAGGACAGTTAGTAGTACCAGGAAACGTGATGTGGCAGTTTGTAAAAGCAGAACATGAGAAAGCCCACTGGGGCTTGGATCCGCTCTACCAGTACCTGCAAGCTAGGATAGCAGGACCAAAATTATTTACCACCATAAAACATGTCACATCCCAGTGTGAGCGATGTCTGAAGAACAACCCGAATACAGGGACAAAGATACACCAGGGAGCAATAAATCGAGGTAAATTTCCAGGTGAAGTATGGCAAATTGATTTTTCTGAACTCCCAAGAAAAGGGGGGTTCCGGTACTTGTTGGTATTAACTGATACATTTTCCGGGTGGCCTGAAGCATATCCTTGCAGGACAAATAAGGAAAGAGAAGAGACTAACAATACTAACTTTTGTGTATGCAACTTCACCAAGATAGTAAGTTGTGATTTTCATTATACTGTCCCAATAACTACTCAACAGCTAATTAACGCAGATTTTAACCTATATCAAGAGATACCGAAATTACAAATAGGGATGGACGTTAAAATTCTTAAAGCAATGCTCGCACATCCTAAAGTGAAGAAATTGGTGCAAAAGGTGAATCAAACGACTAAACGAATGGTATGGCAGGTAGAACCTAATTCAGAGAAAATAAAAGATGTCCTGACCGAAGTAGAACAAGTAGGCCAGCATCATTGGTGAGATATCTTTACAAGATACTCCCCAACAGCTACACAGGTCTTCAACTACCTGGTGCACCCAATGCTAATAGTAATTGTAGTTCTGTTACTATGAACTCTCACAAATATTTCTATGTGGTGGAGACTAAGAATTATAATGAAAAGGACCCAAATAGTTTGGGCTATGGTACGAGCCTATCAGCGCCCTATAGGAATAGAATTTGACGAAAGAATTCGTAAGTTATAAGAAAAGGGGGGAAATGAAGCCCCAAAACAGATAGCCTTCAAGAAATAATGAGTTAAAACATGGAATGTGAAGCATTTAAAGAAAGCATAGCATTTAGGAAACACATAGAGCAATAAATCGGCTAAAGCGTGGAACATAATGACAGGAAAGAGAGATAGGGATAGGGGAATTGATGGGCTAAGCATGTTCGGAGCCAACAATGTCAAACTGACACTAAGAGCCTTGCCAAGCCATGGGGACCAAGCCAAGTACACCGGGAATTGGCCATATTAGGATAGGAGTTCAAAAGTTTAAGGAGGAAGACTCATCAGGTGCCCCCTGCCCACGATGAAGGCAACCGGAACGACCACCAAGATGATCCTCAAAAGAGATGTCCCCGCCCACGCTCTGCCTACACCACGCCCCTTATGGATATGCATGCAAAGACATGATTATGTATATGATATGATGCAACCCTGCATCCAAAACTATATAAAAGGCCTGCTTTTGCTACGGGATACTGAGAAATCCCTTTTGTGATTTCTCCGATGCGTCGCAATAAAATACCTCCTGCCTATTTGACTTAAGCTGAATCTCTTAGGCAGTTATTCTAGCCTTTTGGGGCAAAATTCGGTATCACATTCAACACTTGTCTTGGGAGTCTTACTGCTTGCTCTGCTGGATTGTCATCTGGAGGATCCCCTGCTAACTGTGCCACTGTGAGGTTTGCGTTTGGCCTGCCTTGGTAACTGAGCCTCAGCTCTGTGAAATACCTTCTCCATCTTCTGTGCCATATAAGATTTTGCGTGTCGGTGAGAATCATTGACACAAGGCATCGGATGTCGTAAGGTGTAAAATCGTACATGTTGAAAGTTCCCCTCAAGAGCTGTTTAAAATACGGTGAATTCAGCCCATTGTCTCTGGTGGCCTTTGCTAATTCTTTGATCACGTCGCGATCCATTCTGTCCCACCTTGGATTCTGACCCTGTGCATCATATGTCGCTGACATTGTTAGAGCTCCTGAACCTTGCAATAGATCTTTTTCTTTTGATAATGCTTTTCTGATGTGTTTTCAATCCATTGTTTTCACTGTCTCTTCTTCTTCTGGAAACTCCATTGGTATCTGCATGCACAGTGGAGCTGTAGAAATCATTGGTGTCTCTGAAGTCCACATTCTTCGCCTTGATGAAGTGTTTGGCCTTGCTCCTAAATCCAGAGTAGGAATGTGAAATTCTCATGGTCGCATTTTCTTGGCTGTCAAAAGATTGTAGAAAATGTTTTTCTGCTTCCACTGCTGAAAACATCCATGTTGGAATTCCTTCTGATGCAGTGATACGTATTATGTCTTCTTGTGGTTGTGTTTCATCTGAAGTGTCTTGAGCGTCACGAGATTCAGAAGCTGAAGAATACTCCATTTGTTGTGTTGTCGCTGTCCTCTTAGATGTAGTTTTGTTCTTGTACGTTGTTGGAAAAAAATGGCTGCAATGTTGCCCTCCCGCCACCAGATGGCGTTGTGGCTTGGCCGACTAGGTCTAGCATGTCTTGCATTGTAGTCATCCCACCAAGAGGTGGCGCTGTCGCTCACCTAGTTGACCACGATGGCGTCACTACTTCAATTGGCTCCTGTTCGGCTGACTGCAGCATCCGCGATTTTGAGTGAGACTGAGCGATTTTTGACTGAGCTAGCAATTGAGATTGGATATGTGAGCATCTCCCCGGGATATGAGAGGTCTGGATCACAGGGACTGGGATTGAAGGGACCAGGATCAGGGAAGGGGTGGAGCCCCGGGATGTCGAACCCCGAGCACGCCCCTTCCTTGCCCGTGTCGTCACAGGGGAGTGGACCTGGCTCCGACCACGCTCCGCCCGCATCTTTCACTCACGCGCGCCTTTGGGAACACCTCCTGTCTCCCCTAGACTGATGTCACTGTTTCCATCCCGTTCCGCCTCCGATGTCTACTCCCTAGCTTGATCTGTCACCACCGCCGGCGCCGTGCCCGTGCAAACCGCATCAGATCCCATGTCTCCCACTGCCTCCACACCCCCCTCGTTGGCTGAGCCCGCCGCCACCTGAGGCTGCAGTTGCTGGCCGCCCGCTGCTGCGCGACCGCGCCTGCCGTGAGAGAGTTTTTCCCCGTCCCCCTCTGGTCCCACTTTGACCCCCCTTCCCAACTCTGATGTTTTCCCTCCCCTACGTCCCTTTGACTCCTGCAAATCGGGAGGAGATGCACCAAGAATGGTGCAGTCCGGCTCCTCAATTTCACTTGGGGAAGTTTCAACCCTGAGCTCTCCCAGGAGTGTGATGATGTCTGAGTCGGAGCCCAAAAACCCTGAAATATCTGGGGTTGCTGGGTGTTTTGGAGGTCCCGTGGACTTTCGGGATGGTGAGGGAATTGGAGGTGATGAAGTTTCCTCCTGCTCCCCTTCTACGGGAGCTGTCTCCACCGGGACAATTGGGACTAGAGCCAACCTCCGTTTCAGGCTTTGCTCCCCTCCTTCTGCCCCTGTGGGAGTTCTAACAAGGTGCTGTTTGGCAACCCTCCTAGATTTTGCTGAGGTTGCCTCCAACATCACCCGTGCAGGTGATAAGAGTTTCAGGGCCGTTTCATCCTTTCTAGTTGCTGAATGATAAAGATGCCTATTAATTTCCTACCAAAACCTACTTCAAACAACAGACGCATCTCTGAGTACGGATAGTTACAGCATACCCATAACAAGAGATCTTTAAATTCTTTCTTTGAAATTGCAGTGGGATGTGCCTCTGCCACGCCCTGTAAGGCGGACAAAATCCTTAACTCTTCTTGGGAATATGTGCCCCCCATGTTCTTGATTTTGACCTTCTTACCAAATTTGAGTTGTTAGGGCAGTCCGAAGGTTCCTGGTCACTGGCCAGAAGTTCACAGGAGAGTGGATCCAGGCTCGCTTTCTGGCTCCGCTCTGGACTGGTCTGCTACGAGTCTCTTAGGCAGAAGTGGGTGTTGGGAATTTAGCAGGCTAGAGACTGGAAAAGTACAAAGCCATGGCTAATTCCAAGTCCTGCACCTGCAAAGATAGTGTGTCCTTTGGCCTAGCTGTAGTATGATAACAAGTGGTGAAAGAGACATGAGAAAAGAGAGATGTAACCCCTAAGGAATGAGGAAGAGTTCATGGTATAGTTTAACCAATAGATTGCTTGGCTTACAGAATATTCATAAGCTTATTATTTGCTGTATAAGTGTTTGATGCTTTCTTCAATAAACTGGACCTGTTGGACCTATGATGAACCAGCTGGTGTCCTGGTCCCCTTCCTACGACTAATGGTTGACCCCGAATGTTGACCCCTCGTCTCGAAATAAAAGAAAAAGGGGAAGAACACGCCACGGTCGAGGAAGTTGGAGCTGGGTCCTGTTTGCAGCCGGGACGGTGCCGGAATTTTGAAGCACCCTTGGGGTTCACATCAGTGACTCAAGCCATTTACGTGCTGCCGGAGCCTGGAAAACTGCAAGAGCGCTCACGAAATAGGTATGAATAGGCAACAGCATATAATTTATCCGCTACGTATTTAGAAAGGCGAGGACTAAAGGGGATAGATTTTAAAAAGGAGCTACTAGGGTTGTTACCCTACGGCTATGCTAAAGAAGCTTTCCTTAACCCACATATGGTCCATGAACTCTTGGAATGGAGAAAATTTGGGGATATACTATGGGAGGCAGTGTTAGAAGATGATAAGCCAGCAAAGAAACTGAGCAAGCCATGGCAGGTGTTGCGCAATACACTGCTTCAGCATGTCTCTGAGTGCAAAGCAGCAGCCGCGGCTCGGGGCGTCTGCAGGGCTGTGCTTCTTTGAACTTGGCATAGGCGCTGCGCCATGGAGAGCAGCCGCGGCGAGCAGCCGCCTGGAATATTACGCTACAGTGGCAGTAGCGGCGGCAGCGGCGGCGGGGAGAGCCGAGCCGCCGCGGGGGGAACGACCTGTGCTGCCGCAGGGGGGAGCCACGGGTGCAGTGGTGGCTGCAGCGCATGCAGTGAATCAGCCTGCCGGCGAGTTTCGCGAAACAAAGAGCCCAGCGTGGGGGGTTGCCCGCTCTGACACAAGCGCCACTGGAACGGAGAGCTTTTCCAGCGGGAGCGCTTCTCCCTCCACCCCGCAGCCGGCAAAAGCTTCCGTTTGAGACCTAACAGCCGTAATAAATGTGACTTTTGTCAACAAAAGAAAAGACCCCTACTGCAATTAAGAAACCAGTGATAATAAACAAGCGACACCAGGGAGCATTGCTGTTGGGACGTTTCGCACCTAAGTTAAAAAGACTTTTTGTTCTTCCTAGCGGAGATGGTAAAATAGACTTTAACTATCAGAAGCCCAAATAACTCAGTCGGTGGAACATTAAACTCTGAAATTGTATTTTGAAAAATTTAAAAATGTTAAAGATGTGTTAAAAAGATTGTATAAGTAAGATGTAATAAATATGCTTTTTGCATTCTTTGAGCCTTGTTTGGACGTTATAAAGGTAAAAGCAAGCACTGAATTCAAAAGAATTTTTCCACAGGTATACCTTGAAAAAAAAAACCCAAAAAACTTCTTATGTTTAAGTGCATTCAAGTATAAAAATGCTGCAGCAAACACGTGAAGAAAGTTGTTTTAGCTTAGTATTTTAGAATCAGGCCTGTAAGTAAGTTATAGTAAATGCTATATTTTACTTTTATAGTAAGTTTTATTTGTTACTAAGTAGTTTAAGTTAAATTATCTATTAAGTGCTGTTAAATGTTAAATACTGTTAAGGTTTTAATTTTTGTTAAGTTTAAGAGTTATGAAGTAAAGTTAGATTCTGTTAAGTTTAAATTATATTAGGTTTAAGTTATGTAGAATTTAAAGTCAGTTAAGTTCTGTTATAATTAAGTTTTGTTAGAAGTTCTGTTAAGTTTTAATATTTTAAGTCTAAGTGCTATTAAGTTTAAGTGATGTTAGATAGATTTATACCTTTATGATAGGCATTTATTTTATGACTTGTGTGTAAAGTGTTGTTGTGAACATCAGAGAAACTTTAATTAAAAAGGGACAATCAGAAGCATTTGTGAGTAAAGCCATTCCTGTTTGAAGTATATCTGCTGCTTGAGAATAGAAAGCAAACTTACCAGACAATCGATGCAGGTGAAACCTGCGCACATGTTACTCCTTTAGCTTATTTTTGTAGGTTGTATTAGCACACCTGAGTTTTGTTTGAGCCTTGTAGCACATAGAATCTTTTTTTGTATCTGTCGTATAGCATATCCTATAAGCAGTGATAGCCTTTTTGGTTTGTTTTCCTAGCTTAGATCCCTTGTAAGGGAGAAACCTTGCTAGCTGAGAATACTGTTTAGTTGTTAGAATTGCCTATTCTTGTGTTGCAAAGAGTGTGACACAGTTAGCCCGTAGAATTTTGCTTTTCCAAAAAAATAAAAACAGGGGAAGTGTTGGGAATTTAGCAGGCTAGAGACTGGAAAAGTACAAAGCCATGGCTAATTCCAAGTCCTGCACCTGCAAAGATAGTGTGTCCTTGGGCCTAGCTGTAGTATGATAACAAGTGGTGAAAGAGACATGAGAAAAGAGAGATGTAAGCCCTAAGGACTGAGGAAGAGTTCATGGCATAGTTTAACCAATAGATTGCTTGGCTTACAGAATATTCATAAGCTTATTATTTGCTGTATAAGTGTTTGATGCTTTCTTCAATAAACTGGACCTGTTGGACCTGTGATGAACCAGCTGGTGTCCTGGTCTCCTCCTCTCGACAAGTGGGAGTGTGATGGTCTCGAGAGTGGCTGCTGCTTCTTCGGGCTGTTCTTCGGAGCTCTTCTGGCTGCTTCCCAAGGAGGCTTATCAGTGCCCTCCTGGGAGCGAGTCCAGCTCGAGAGCTGCCCGCTTGGTGCCCACCCAGGAACGCCAAATCTCGGGTCGTCTGTCTGTTCTCCCCGATGGGGTTCTCAGCAACTCTGGACATCTGGAGGGATGTGTGAGTTCCCACAGTAGATAAGCTCTTGTGGGGGGGTGAGATGCCCTGCTAAAGGCTTTCTTGCCAATTACTTTATTGGTTAGTAAAAGGTATTTTACTTGTCCATCAAATCTCTCTACCCTTCAATTGTTTACATATTTTCTTCACTGGTTCTCATGGGATAGGTTTAATGCTTATGCAGGTGCTAGCTGTTTTTCACCCAGGAACAGATTGTTATGTTAACGAACTGCCCACAACGGGATTGCTTTCACATGAGAATTTGCTAAGTGACAAGGCCAGCCACCCATTTAACAGAGCAGGCCTAACTTTATGAGCCCTTTCTCTTATAATTTTTCTACCTTACTGCAATAGTCCTATAGTTGTTCAAGGTTGAACTTCCAAACAATTGGAGCAGAGAAGTCCTCCAAATACTAGCCCATATTCTCCCACATTCCACGCCACTCATGAGTATTCCCTGGCGGCAGAAGTACGACTGACACTGAAGAAGGTTCCAAGAATGAGCACTTTATTGTTTTTCAGTACAACCTTTTATACCCTTCATCTTACGTGCATCACACCTGTGTGCCCTCTCTACCCTTTTGTGATTGGTCAATACACATCAGCATTCCACATTTCTTTGCCTTTAATACTGTCCACCTGTCCTACATAGTTGTAGCCCATTAGGGATGAGGCTTTGCCACAGCCCCATTCCCAACCACCACAAACTGTGCCCACAGTTCCCCCTCAGAGCAGATCTCTTAATGACCTTCCTAAAAATCTCTTCCATAACTCTAAACATGGTGTGGACTGAACTGAGGAGGCCTGGAACACTAAGCAACAAGAACATGCTTTCCTTAACATCCAAAGGGGTTTCAAAATTCTCAAAAGCTGCTGTAACAGGCCTGAAGGAGGAAAAGGGGGAGAAAAGCTGGGGAAATTCATCTTCCCCTGTTCCCCCTACAGGCTGACGATGATTGTTAATGAATTCTCAGAGGTAGTGCCTGAAGTAAGAGCAGGAGATCAACACTGAATACACATCCCAAATGACCCTCATTGCTCTTGATGCTATCATATCATAAACTGATATTCCACAGTACAGCAACAAAGCAATCCTGATCCCTTCTCCCTGCTCTGAAAAAGAGCACTGTGATGGGCACATGCTGCATATACAGGAACATATATGGAGTTAAGTACCACACCCACATGAACAGATCAAGCAACATTGTGACCAGTGGCTCTGTATCTAATAAAATAAATGCTTAGATCAAAATTGTTTCAACCACACGCTGGGCAGATCTGTTGTTATCTCAACCCTTCATGTCCCACAGTGGGCGGCAAATAAGGCTGTCATGGTTTAGGAATGGTATTAACCAATTTAATGTTCCTACTAAAACACTTCAGACCATGCGCTGCTTGCTCACTCCCCCCCCCCCCCCAGCAGGCTGGAGAGGAGAAATGGAGGCACAAAAGGTAAAGATCACAGGTTGAGATAAGAACAATTTACAGGAACAGCAATGAAATAAGAAAAACAAACATTAACAATAATAATAGCAGAGTGTACAAGATAGGCAAACAATTCACAGGCAATTGCTCACCACATGTAACCCAGTGCTACCTGACTGTATGCTCCAGCAAACTGGGAAGTTGCTACCCCCCTGTCTATGGCATGAAGTGGTATAGAATAACACTAGGGTCTTGGCCATGCCCCTCCTGACTACTGCAAAAGTGAACCCGGTCCTGGCTGGAATCAGGACATGTATCCCAATTCTTTGACTCTTCTGTGAACAAAGGACAGCATGTATCTTGAGTTGTGTATGGTTCAGATCCACAATATGCAGGCTAAATTGAAATCTTATGCTGAGTACTTACAAACTTTCAAAATTTCATGGCCTGTCACAGATTCATGTTGTGCAGAAACTGGCATGTTGGAACCTCTGCATGTGTAGTGAATCTGTTATCTTGTTTTAAATGCTGTATGTTGTCAGTATGGGCCAGGCCTTCTGGAGAAACTTCTTGTGGCTTTCATCTTATTTTGAAGTGACTAATATCCTGGGAAAAGTTGTCTGTACCTCTACATCCTGCTAATTGATTCCAGTGTTTTCTTTAAAGAACTTCTGAGTTTTCTGGTGCGCTTCTTGCAAATTCTATAAAACTGTTACCAGGTTGTTGCGGGTAACCCAAAAAGTTATTGTATTCCATATCTACCTTTGCCAAAAAAATTGTTACTCTTTCCTAAAGACGCAGTGTGGCAGCCAGAATTGGAATCTCCAGGCGTGGAGGAGAGGGGGAGCATTGCAGCAGTCCCTTTTTAAGTCAGAGCCTGGAAGGAGCAAGCTTTCTCTCTCCTGGCAGCATTTGCTGAAGCCAGAGGCTCCACTTTGGAGGGGGGCTTGCAACAGTAGCAACTTGGAAAAACTGCATTTCGCAATCAAAAACTGTTTCAGAGTGAACTTTTCAAACCCTATCAGCAGTTCACCTGTGGCTGGGCCAACCTGTATTGGTGCTGACAGATTGGTTCTTCTCCCCCCCAACACACATACAGATCAGAGGACAGCAGCAACAACCCCAGAGGAGTCCAGCTGGTGGCTGGAGGATGCAGTGGGTGGCAGCACTAACCCCATATGCACTGGCGAGTCTTCATCTTCCACTGGAACTGCTCTGTAAGTTCCTACCTTCTTGGGAGGATTCTTTTTTGTCCACCATCTTTTCCCCTTTGTCTCCTGGACCACACGGTCAACTGGAGAGAGCCATCTTGGGGGAGAGAGTTTACACCATTTTCCGTTTGTCTTTCAAGCCATGGGGGCAACTGTGGGGACCGCCATCTTGAAAGGGAGAGGTATTCTGCAATTGCAGGTGTCTCTGTTTTCAGGGAGTTTGTGAGATTTAGAAATTTTGTATCTAGTGATTATTCGCTGGGGTTTTTTTGCCTGTTGCTGTTTTGCTTGTTAGTAAACTGTTATTTTTTTCACTCATATCTACTCATATTTCATTTCTCCTTATTGGTGAAAAAGGATTGGTTGAAACTAAGGGGAGGTAACTAGTTTTAGAGTTTCCACCTCTTTAAATTATTTTAAACCAAGACATTGGTTTATTTGCTGCTTAGGTATAATCAGGGAATTCTACTAGATATATATTTTTCATTACCAAAAAGATCTGATTTTTATTTTTCATTCATTAAATGGATGTTTGTTTAGATATGTGTACTACCTTTGCTATCCTCTGTTTCTCTGACAAAAATAGCTTTAATTAGGCTACCTATTTTGTAGCACTTTTTTGGTACCCTATAGTTATTTTGCATCTTATTATATTTTGTCCTACCTCAGCTCTTACTGGTTGATGCCATATTTGGCATAGCTAGACTAGACTATAGTGGGGGGAAAATATCTAATGTTCTCAAGAGAAATTAGTTCTTTATTTCTGTTTTTACCATTTAGCTTCTCATCCTGGCTAACGCTTGGATTCATTCCTTGGTAATCCATGTACACCCATAGTTTTGGCTGAATTCCTGCCCAGTCAAATAACTAGACTTACACTTATTTTTGTTCCTGGGTGTTTGCCATTTTAGGTATACTTTTAGCTTTCTAAACTATTTTACCTATTAAAAATTAGACTTTCCATTGCTTTCAGAAGGGTTCACTTCCTATTTGGCTACTTCTTCAAACAACAGTTCAACAGTTTAAGCCATCCCCTAAATATCTCCTAAGAATAGTCATAAATAGCTGTTCTCCTGTGCTATAGAAATGTGTGCAATTCATATAGCTTTTTAATTGAAGATCTCATTTGCTATATTGAAACTGATAAATATGTGTCTGCTATTCAGTTGCACCGAAACCTAGCTATAAAATAAGATTTAGAAAAGAAGTAATGGAATTTCCTGGTACAGATTCTGATATTTCTGATATACTGTGTGAATAAATAATGTTTTCATTCTTCCTTGACAGCTAATTAGTAGGCTAATGAAATCTCACACAATATAAAACAAATTTGGATTATTTCTGTATATTTTATTACTTTAATCCCAAAATCTAGAAGTCTTTAGTTATTCTTATATATCACACAGTGTAGATCTTAAAGAGCTTGAGAGAAAATGCATTGAAGTAGATTGTAATGGAATGTAATTACCTTTTTCAATCCTGATATCTTTCACATTAGTTTGAAAGTTTAGCTTCTAATAGTTGTTTATGCTTAGTTATGTTGATTTGGCATGGCCTGGTCTTTTGGTAGCAGGGGAGGGCCGCAGAAGCAGCTTCTGTAAGAAGCTGCTAGGAGCTTCCACCATGTCAGACAGAGCCAATCTCTGATGGTTCTGAAGATGGACATGCTTCTGGCCCAATTAGAGAGGTTGGTAATGCCTCTGTAATGACCTGTTTAAGAAGAAAATCAAAACAGTGCAATGCACAGTTTTTTCCAGAGGCGGCAAGGCACCGCCACTGGGGTCATCCTGGCGCAGTGTGCGGCTATGCGCTATGGCTGCCACCATCTTGGTGCAGCCTGCGGCTAACCTTGCCTGCCTGGCTGCTCCTAGCCAGCCACTCTGCGGGCAGAAGGGCAGGGGTGGCAGCTTCTCCTTCCCAGCATCTGGCATGAAGAGAGGCGTTAAATGGTACCAGCCTCACGGCAGCCAGCACTGCTCACGCAGTGGCAGTGGAGCCACCTGGCCGGCGGTGGAAACATGCTGAGCTACTCCCTGATGAGGAACCTAGACGAAATCAAACTCTCGGCATTGTGAAATTCTGCAAGAATTTTTGAATTGTTGGAACTTGCTGTCAATGGTACCTACAGGCAGCAATTTTTCTTCTAGTCAGAGAAGAGAAGGAAGTGAGGACATGTGAGGGAGAACACATGGTGGCACCAAGGTCAGTGGAAAAAGAGGGGGAGGAAATGCTCCAAGTGCCAGTGTGGTAATCACATATCCTCTGAACAGAGAGAGACATAGCTCTCTCCCAGGATTTTCCTGGAAAGCTGTGAGAAAGCTCAGAGAAAAGAATGAGAAACAATTCTTATCTCCACTTACTGCACCTGTTGTTATGCACATGTGGAATGTGTTATGGAGATTTGTTTACCAAAGGGTGATTTCTTAATTGGACACTGGTGATGGTGTTTTGGATTCATTGATCAATTGGATCCACGTGTGTGTCATGACTGTCTGGCAAGGCCGATGGGTTTTTCTGAATAGTCTAGTATAGTATAGTGTAGTAACAATAAAGCAATTGATCTGCCTTCTGCAATCATGGAGGCAATGCTCATTATTCCCCGGCGGGGACCGCTACTACAATAGACTGGAGCTGAGATTCCTCTGCAGGCCATGATGAAGATCATAGTGAAACAAGCTGTCCCCCTGCAGCAGTCCATGAAGTCCACAGGGGATGCAGAGATCCACTCGTAGCTCATAGGAGAAGCACTTGCACCAGGGCAGGTGGATGTCAAAGAAAGCTGTGATCCAGTGGGAGACCTGAATGGAGATAGAGGGCCCCTGCTTCCAGACATAGAGAAAGAGGGCCCTTGCTTCCAAAATTGAGCAGTCTATCTTTAGAGGACTGCACCCTGTGGACGAGGGACCCATGCTGCATCAGTTTTGAGAGGACTGTTTGCCTGTGGGAGGGACTCACATTGCAGCAGTTTTGGGAGGACTGCTGCTTGTGAGATTAAAGCCACACTGGAGAAGTTCATGGAGAACTGTCTCATGTGGGAGGGACCCCACAGCATAGCAAAGACTCCTCTCCCCGAGCAAACAGAAGATCTCAAGTGGCGAACTGACCAAAACCACCACACCCTGTCTCTCTGTGCTGTCAGTGGGAAGGAGGGGTTGGAGGAAAAAAGGTGTTTTTAAGGGCTTATTATGCTTCTCATTATCCTCCTCTAACTCTGCTAATAATGCATTTACTTTATATCTTTAAATTTGAACTTGTTTTGCTCTTGGAGTGTTTTCTCCCAGTCCTCATCTCAATTCATGAGCCCTTCATTAATTTTATTTTCCCCTCTTCTCTGCCCAGCTGAACGGCTTTCATGGAGACCTGGCGTTTGGCCAGCGTCAAACCAAAACATTAGTTTACCACTCAGTCTATTTACCTTAATCTGTGTTTAACAAATTTAGGATTTGGGCTACCATCTCATCATATTTCTATCTGAAGCTTTGTATACTATAAAAAATGTTCCACTATTCCAATTCTGAAATGTATTCCAGAATGAACTCAGTTAAAACAAGTATTTGTGAGCCATGCCTACTTAGTCATTTTACTGGAGAGCAAGGTTATCTGGTAATGGTGTAATCTGGTAATCTGTAGTGTGGGGACCAAATGTAACACATTGTAAACCAGTTTAATCTTCTGTTTTAATTAAATGTAATGCTGTCATCCTATGCTACCATTGCAAATTTTTTTTTTGATATATGTGTATAAGCAGGCAGTTTCTTTATCATATTTAAAACTACCCATATAAGGGGACCAGAATGTATCTGCTTCCCAGGTAACTTATTTTCTCTTGTATTTTAAACAAAAGGAATTAAAAATGTTGCATATAATCTGAAGATAAATAGGACATAAATCCAAGTATTGCAATTGGTGAGGAGGAAAGTTTAGGAAGCTTGAATTTAGTTTTTGGCTGTAAGTTTATGAGAACTGTATATTTAAGAGTTTAAAGTTTCTTCGTTTCCTAGCACAGTTTGAAGTGACTTTTAAAATTTTTGTTACTCTTCTTTTTGAGTTTCCATAGGCAGATATTCATTATTTAAAGCAGCTATTTAATTTTTGAATTCTGAACGCCTTTTAATGGTGGATGTAGTATCCTTTAATTTGGGAAAGGGGGAAAGCTCTGTATTTCACATTTGTTAGTACAACAGGATGTAGCTCTACTGATGGTAATGAAAATGAGAGGGAGAGAGGACCAAAACCCAAGAGAAAGAAGTGGTGCACAATACAATTGCTCACCACCTGCTAATCTATGCCCAGCCCGTCCCTGAGCAGTGCTCAATGACCCCTGGCCAACTCCCCCCAGTTACTACACTGAGCATGATGTTCTATGGTATGTAATATCCCTTTGGCTAGTTCAGATCAGCTGTCCTGGAGATGCTCCCTCCCAGATTCTTGTATACTTGCTTGCTGATGGAGCATGGGAAACAGAAAAGTCCTTGACTTAGGGTAAGCACTACTTATCAACAAACAAAGCATAAATGTGTTATCAACATTATTCCCATACTGAATCCAGAGCACAGCACTGTACCAGCTACTAAAGAGAAAATAAACTCTATCCCAGCTAAAACCTGGACAATATTTTCTTTATTTAATTTGATTTTTAATGTTTAAGAAACATGAAGAAACACGGTTTATTTAACTTTTCATCTCCCTTTTTCAGATATAGATTCAACATGACACCCTAAATATAAGGACATGTGAAGCTGACAGTAGGGTTAAATTTGTCAAATTAGAGCTGTTCCTTTTGATTCTGTACTTTGCTAATTACAGGAGGATCATGTATGTTCATTTTCAGATGTCTTAATTACTAGCTTGACTGAAAATGCTTAAATGACTAAAATCTTATTTGGTCTTAAATCTGCATCCCTTGGTGTATTGGATGAAAATGGCAAGGGGGACAGAGCATAGGGGTGTGGCCTCTGTGGGAAGAGATCAGAGACTGACCTGTGCTGGACATAGCTGGCTTGGCAATGGACCCAACACAAGCCAAACCTGAGCCCATCAGCAAATTTGTGGCACCTCTATGAAAACATATTGAAGGAAGTGTGGAAAACACTGCACAGAGAGAGGAGGAAGTATCAAAAGGCGTGAGAAAAAAAAGAGGCAACATCAAGATCAGAGAAAGGAGAAGGAGGAGGTGCTTCATGATATTGGAATAGATATTCCCTGCAGCCTCTGGAGGATCCATTACAGAGTAGATGGATATTCTTAAAGAAACTGCTGTCTGTACAGAACCTACAACAGAGCAGAGGGAAAGTGTAAGAATGAAGAAGTAGTAGAGAGGAACCATTATCATAGAATCGTTAAGATTGGAAAAGGCCTCCAAGATCATCAAGTACAACTGTCACCCTAGCACCATCAGTTCACCATTAAACCATGTCCTCAAGTGCCATATCCACGTTTTTTGAACACTTTCGGGGATGGTGATGCAACCACTTCACTGGGCAGCATGTTCCAAGGCTTGACAACCCTTTCTGTGAATAATTTTTTTCCTAATATCCAGTCTAAACCTCCCTTAGTGCAACTTGAAGCCATCTCCTCTCATCCTGTCACTTGTTCCCTGGAGAAGACGCTGACACCCACTTCACTACAACCTCCTTTCAGGTGGAGAGCAATAAGGTTTCCCCTGAGCCTACCTTTCCCCAGGCTAAACAACCTCCAGTTCCCTCAGCCACTCCTCACAAGTCTTGTGTTTCAGGTCCTTCTCCAGCTTCATTGCTCTTCTTTGGACACCCTCTAGCACCTCAATGTCTTTCTTGTAGTGAGGGGCCCAAAACTAAACACGGGATTCAAGGTATGGCCTTACCAATACCCAGTACATGGGGACAATCACTTCCCTGGCCCTGCTGGCCACACTATTCCGGATACAGGCCAGGATGCCATTGGCCTTCTTTGGCCACTTGGGCACACACTGGCTCATGTCAAGACAGCTGTCAACCAGTACCCCCAAGTCTTTTTCTGGTGGGCAGCTTTCCAGCCAGTCTTCCCCCAGCCTGTAGTGCTGCATAGGGTTGTTAGTGAAGACTAACTCACCACACTTGGTCAGTGTTAATTATTGTGGTGGTTTTGCATGGGAGGCATTCACGGAAGTGATGCAAAGCTTCCAACACACCTCTGTGAAAAACACATGCTAAAGATGAAAGAACCCAGGAACTTTCTCTTTCTTTTCTAGACGGTAAAGAGGAAACAGGGGTCGGGCCTGGCGGCCACTGCCACAAGCCAAGGCCCCTTCCTGGGGCACACACAACCCCCGCCTCCCCCCCCCCCCCTTCCCCCGGTCATCAGCTGCTGGGTGGGGTAGGAGGCCTTGGAGCCAATGCCAGGATGGGCCATGGCCCAGCCGGGTCAGCTGCCCAGCCTCGGGCTGAGGCCTGCTTAGCCAAGCTTCTACCACCATGGAGATTAGCCCACAACCACCAGGCAGAGGAGAAGAGAAGCCATCAGCCCCCCAGCTGCAGTTCCCGCTGCAAGCTACCGAGACAGGCTGGGGTAAGGTGATCATCTGCAAGCCCCAGGTGAGATATTAACTCCTTCACTGCTTCAATCCTCCCTTGAGTGAGAGAAGGAACAAAAATGCAGGCAATGTAGAAGAGCAACATGAAGACACTGAGGTCAGTGGAGAAGAAGTCAAGTCCCAGATGGGAGAGATGAAGAGATGCATTTAGTTTTAGGCTGAAATCCTCTTGTAAAGATATGGAGAAGGACTCTTTTTCTCTATATGCATGAAGGTATGGGGAGATGAAAATGTTCCAATTGTAGATATCGAGCAAAGGCCTCCATGCTAAAGCAAGCAGATGTTAAAGTAGCTGTGATCCTATGAGAAGTTTGAACAGAGAAGAAAAGTGATGAAGATCCTGTGCTCCCAGGATAAAGATTATTTCAGTATCGATTTCAGGTTTTTCACCATATAATTTTATAATATTTTAAAATTCTAGTGCTCACTCAAAATATGTGCAGAAGTATACAAGAGCTTCAAGCTATCTACATAAGCATGTCTTTATGGTGAATTATAATTACTCGCCTATTTCAAAACTACTTTTACCTTATCAGTACATCTGAGTTGCTATGTAATGTGTGGGTGACTTTTTTTTATTATTACAGATACCAAAGATGATGACTAGAAAGATAAAGCTTTGGGACATTAATGCTCATATAATCTGTCATTTATGCAATGGATACCTGATTGATGCTACCACTGTAACAGAATGCTTACATACTTGTAAGTAGGAATATAATGCTGTGATTAAGTTAGAACTGTTGTTTTACTTGATGTGTTAGATGTTTTTAGTTGCTTAGTGTGTATCAGCCAGAATAAAGCAAATGCTATGCACTTATAATTTTTCAAGAAAAATATATTGTTTTGTGAGAAAAATAAGAAGAAACTTGAAACCATATATGGTAAATGGTGATGCATATCTTTAAGAATGTAGCTTTTCTGCTGAACAATAGAAGAAATGTGACTTGCTTTACAGAGATGATATGATGTTTCAAATTTGCTAGAAATGCTTTTTCCACTACATCTGATTTCTAGATGCTGTTGATCAGCTTTAATGTATTTGATTTTTTTGTTTCTCTTATAATCCCTTTTTAGTTCATTCTTGTGTCCCTTCTCCACGTGCTCCAAATCTGAAGTTCCTTAGTGTTCTGTTTGGAGTAAAGCATTTAGAACCCTAATCTATGTTATGAATAGATGTGGGGGTTTAGATAAGTCCCTGTCTTTTGCCCAGGCCTCCGGCAGCAGGTGGTAGCTTTATTGGGGAGGCCAGCACCTCATAAGCCACTCTCATTCACAAGTTCTTTAATAATGGTTGATTCGGTCTATTATAGAATGAATTATTTATTTAATAGACACAAAAGTAACAGTCATAAGACCTAAACTGCGTACTACACAGGAATAAAGACAAAAAGAGACTACTAGTAAATAAGTAAATTAATAAATAAGTAAATAAGTAAATAAATAAGTAAATAGTAAGTAAATAAATGCAGTTAAAGGTACCATTACTTAAAGCTAGCAAAGAAATAATATAACTTAGAATCCAATGTTTCCAACAAACCAATTTATCATGAAGTACACATCAAAATCCTTTCCCTCACTTACCAGCAAAGAAACCACAAAATCTGCATCCAAACTCTGGGGAGAAGTCTCACACCTTGTCAGGGTGTGTGCGTAGGAGGCTTCTACCTCTGTGATAATTTGTGTCCCTTTTGTAGTCTTTGTAAAACAGTGCCTCTCAGTCAAGAATTTTTCTTTTATCTCTTCCCACATCTGCCATCCAGACTAAGATGTTGATTCTTAGTTGGGAGCCTGAGCCCTTTTGGCACCAGAGATGAACCCTTGCTGGGTCTTTCACCCACATGGGTTATCTCTTCCATATGCACCAACCATCTGTAGTAGAGAGGGGGAGGACATGTCCTGCCACAGTCTAACCTTTTACTTTGCTTTGTCCCAAATTCTGTAATGCTGCCATTAACTATTAAAATTTATCTTGCTGGACGGTCACTTTTTTGTTTTTCTAAAATGTATTTATTTATGCCTTTGCAACCCTGAAACATGCACTGCAAGCAAGTTTGCCCAGTTCATGAAGTCCATGTCATTTCTGAGGAATGCATTTTTAGAGCAAACCTATGGGGTGTCTTGTGGAGTGTTCCTTATTAGAAATTTATGTTTTCAGAAACTTTTCTTGGCTTTGGTTTCATTCTGGGTCTTATGGTATTAATTCTGAGGGGAGACACAGCTTCACATTATGGATGGAAGGGTGGGTAGCAGCTTTTTAAAGAACAGCTGTAGAATGTTTTCATTTATACCTTTTTAGCTTGTCTGTGACAAACTGAGCTGATCTGTGCTGAGTTTAGTTTGGAAGGGGCTGGTATCTCCGTATTCAAAACTGGAGGCTCTAATGATGACAAGTGAGAAGTTAGTGATTTTAGAAGATCAGTTTGGTTCTTCTGTTTACTTATTTCAAACATGTTATGGCCTCACCCTTGCAACTGGATCTGGTAGCATATACTACTGGAGCAGACTGTAATGCAAGATCTGGGCTTAGGGGACAAAATTAGTAGGATAGGCCCAATATTAATCTCTACAGCAACAATAATTTAATCTTAAATATGTAAATACAATATGTAAGCAAAGCAAACATAATTACTTTTTTTGCTTTAACTGGTATTTATTCAAACATACCATCATGTCTGAGAGACAGATGGCACTACAGCTATAGTTCTCTCATCTTATTCCAGGAGGACTGTTGTAAGACTACCTAAGATTAAAGGAATTACTGTTGAGAGAAAATATGTTTAACCTTTTTTGATAATAAAAAGAATATATATCCTTTTGGTAGCTTGAGCTTTTTTAATTGCTGAAATTTGAGCTGGAATTCATTTAGAACTTTGAGTCAGGAAAACAATACTGCAATGTAGTGGAAAAAGAGTAGTACAGGTTGAAATGACAGAATTGTTTTTATTTGAATCAAATATTGTGAGGTTTTATAGATATCGCCAATGAGCAAGAAATGACACAGATTCACCAGAAGGCTGGTTTGCACAACAACAACTTTAATATGAAAAACTCTCCTCTTTTATAGACAGCTTCAACACATTCTACTTGATTGGCTAATTAACAAAAACATCTTTCTCACAAACAGTCCTTGAGAAGAACAGAAAAACAGAGTAGGAAAACACCACCTGCAGGTTGTTTATACTAACAAGTTATCATCGTTTCTCTACAACTCCCGAAAAAGTCTCACAAGTCCACTGTGAGAAAACGAATCTCATTTTCTCACTCTCTGACCAGGCTGTCACATCCTAATATATAGACTTAGAAACAGTTCCAAAAGTATGTGCTATGTAGCATTCATTTTAAGAGTTTTTATCTATATACTAAAAACCTTTACTCAGTTAATTTTTTTATTAAAGCCTATTTGTAGTGCATTTTGTGAAAGTGAAAAGTTGAATTGCATTTGAATAATATGATTCAAAGCAATGGACTTAAGGAAAAAGAAATTATTCTTTTGCCAAATGCTTATTATCATAAAAATTTTTTCTTCTATGTGCATCCATGATAAAAATCAAAATGGCTATGTATTTTAAGGGCATGCAGAGTCTGTAACATCCTTTGTGAAAGCTGAAAAGAACAAGTACATATGCTACCGATCTATTTGAAATACTGTTCTAGTAGCTTTGGGAATGGAACTCTTCCAAATTTAAGCATAATTTGTTAGGAAGACTAACTAGATATAATTGTCTTAACATAGCTACAATGCATCACTTTTCAGAATTAAGAACAGAAATTAAGAATATTCATTAAAAATGTTCTCTTCTCCAGGTTGAACAACCCCAACTCTCTTAGACTTTCTCTATAGGAGAGGAATTCCAGCCCTCTGACCATTTTCATGGCCTTCCTCTGGACCTGCACTAATAGTTCTATGTCTTTCTTGTGTTGGAGATTCCAGAGCTGGACACAGTATTCCAGGTGAGGTCTCTCAAGAGTGGAGTAGAGGAGGAGAATGACTTCCCTTCATCTGCTGGCCACACTTCTTTTCATGCAGCCCAGGATATGATTGGCTTTCTGAGCTGCAAGTACACATTGCTCATGTCCAATTTTTCATCCACCAGTATCCCCAAGTCCTTCTCAGCAGGGCTGTTCTCAATTCATCCATCCTCCAGTCTGTACTGATGTCAAGGGTTCCAACAACCCAGATGTGGGACCTGCACTTGGCCTTGTTGAACTTCATGAGGGTCACATGGGCCCACTCCTCAAGCCTTTCAAGATCCCTTTGGATTAAATTCCTTCACAATAGTTAATCAACTGCATCACTCAGGTTGGTGTCATATGCAATCTTGCTGAGGGTGCACTCAGTCCCACTGGGTCCTGGCTCTACACTTCATCTGGCCCTATCCCTGAAGATTGTGAATCACACCTGGGCATGATCACTGCACCTCTGTGCAGTCAGTCCATATTTTGTACATAGAGGGCATCCTCCCTACCCCTCCTTCCTTGCCTGTGCCTTCTGAACAGTTTATAGCCATCAATTGCAGTGCGATTCATCAAATGTCTGTGATAGTGATTTGATCATAGCTTTCCATCTGGACAGTGACTTCCAGCTCCTTTACTTTCTTACCCATGCTCCATGCAGTGGTATAGAGGCACTTCAGCTAAGCTACCTACCTTGTCACCTTTTTAGAGGAACATGCCCTAATCCTTTCAGGCTTTTCATAGGTTTTTCTCTGTTGGTTCCTAATACAACATCAGCTCCTGGCTCTTGTCTGGTGCTCAGAATTCCATCCCTTTCCCCTGCTAAATCTAGGTTAAAGCCCTCTTTATAAGTCTGGCCAGCCTGTTGGCGAAGACCCTCTTGCCCTTCTTGGTTGGATGAATCCCATTAGCTCCCAACAGACCGAGCTTCTCAAAGGTAGATCCACATTCACAGAAACCAAAACCTTGAGTACGGTACTAGCCACACAGCCAGGCATTCACCTGTTCATTTTGGCTCCTCCTTCACAGAATCACAGAATCACAGAAATTCTAGGTTGGAAGAGACCTTTAAGATCATCGAGTTCAACCCATGTTCTAAAACCTCAACTAGATCATGGCACCAAGTGCCACATCCAGTCTTTTTTTAAACTCTTCGAGGGATGGCGACTCTATCACCTCCCTGGGTAGATGATTTCAGTATTTGACCGCTCTTTCTGTAAAATACTTCCTCCTTAATTCTAGCCTGTATCTCCCTTGGTGCAGCTTGAGACTGTGTCCTCTTGTTCTGTCTGTTGTTGCCCAGAGAAAGAGACTGACCCCCAGCTCACCACAGCCACCCTTCAGGAAGTTGAAGAGAGTGATAAGGTCACCCCTGAGTCTCCTTTTCTCCAGGCTGAACAACCCCAGCTTCCTCAGTCGTTCTTCATACGGCTTGTGTTCCAAGCCCCTCACTAGCCTCGTTGCTCTCCTTTGGACACGCTCAAGCATCTCAACGTCCCTCCTAAACTGAGGGGCCCAGAACTGGATGCAATACTCCAGGTGAGGCCTCACCAGTGCTGAGTACAGGGGAAGAATGACCTCCCTGGTCCTGCTGGCCACACCGTTCCTGATACTGGCCAGGATGCCATTGGCCTTCTTGGCCACCTGGGCACACTGCTGGCTCATGTTCAGCCGACTGTCAACCAGCACCCCCAGGTCCCTTTCCACCTGAGCACTGTCCAGCCACACCGTTCCTAGCTTATATCGTTGCAGGGGGTTATTGTGGCCAAAGTGCAGGACACGGCACTTGGACTTATTAAACTTAATCCCATTAGATTCTGCCCATCCATCCAACCGTTCCAAGTCCCTCTGCAAAGCCCTCTGTCCCTCTAACAGGTCAACACACGTTCCCAGCTTAGTGTCATCTGCAAATTTGCTAATAAAGGACTCTAAGCCCTCATCCATGTCATCAATAAAAATATTAAACAGAACTGGCCTTCCTGAACCCCTTACTCTGAGAGAATAGAGGAGACTGCCACCTGTGCTCCATATCCTTTTAACATTGCTCCAAGTTACATACGCTCTCTTTTAATGGTTCTAAGTTGCCTCTTTGCAGTACCATTGGAGCCTACATGGAATAATAGGAGCACAACACCATGTATGGATCTCCCGCTCACATTCCTGAATACTGTTCTGACTGTTGAGCTCCTCTTGTAACATAGCTTGAGTTCTTCTAGATGGGCATGCTTGCAGCTATGATATCCACTGCTGCCTTCAGGTGCCACAGCAACCTCCAAGTACTGCAGCGCCATGCAACCTCAGCTCTGGACAGCTATTTCAGTCCTTGCCAGGTCTATTAGTGTTTCAGTCTAAACCTTGCAGTTCTGGCAGGTGGGGACCATTTTCTTTCTGCAGGCTACTGTCTCGTAGTTCTCAGAAAAAAAATGCCCCCACTGATGCCACACTTCTGGTTTGCTGGGCCCCCTAGGGCCCAGTTATATGCAGCTTCCTGGGGTTTCAATTGGCCATGGAGACCATCAGCAACATCCAGCCCTTACTCTTCTGTTGCAGTGTGATGTAATAGCCCGTTTCAGCTATCCCAGTTCCTTCCCCAGGTGTGCCAACAACCTCTCCCTTCCCCTCCCTTGCCCCCTTGCTGAGAGCTGTCCGTCAATCTTGGCATTCCAGCAAGGGCGTCGAGTGATTGGTGGAATTCAAAAGATGCCTCTAAGCCCTGGGGACATTGGGCCATCCAGGTGTCATTTGTCCCCTGAGACTTCCCCCTCCCAACCTGGTTGGTGGGATCCCTACCCCTTCCCTCCCCCTCTCCCTGGGGTTAAAAGACACTGCAACCACGCGGTTTCTTCGTTCTGTTGGAGCTGTTGATGCATTCAGAGGCCTGTGTGCCAGGAATAAAGCTCTGGATCAAAACCCTCCAGCAGAACCCGACTCCTTTTTCTTTCACCTCGCCTTGAATCCTTTCTGCCAGAGGTAAACCGGAGCTCCTGCATGCCTGGACTTGTCCCAAGTGCCCAGCTGCAGCATCCAGCTATCCAAAGGTGTCTCTGAGGTGAAACCACCTCAGCTACCGCCTTTGGTCAAGCAACAAGGGCCAGACGAGCCCAGGCACATTCCATCCGGCAATACTGGTATTTAATTCCAATATTTCCCTCTTGCAAGATCTGTCTGTCACCTGCCAGCCAGTCTCCACAGACACAGCAAAAGGGATTCAGAGACCCACTCAGATACTGCCAGTGACCTCACGGGTTTCTTCAAACTATGTATTGGTTTATTTTTTTATAATTAATAATGTTCTTGTTATTAGTTTGTAGAAGCTGCTTGGTGAAGTATTTGGAGGAAAACAACACCTGTCCAACATGTCAGATTGTTATACACCAGAGCCACCCATTACAGTATATCAGGTAATTGTGGGGTATGAAAGGAATAGCACAACTAGTTACTCTCTGGGCTGTACAAACTTCTAAAATTCAGCAGACTTTCTCTCTACATTTTTTAATTTGCTTATCAATATTTTAAATATCTATAAAAAAGTTTGTTAAGAAGATAGAAGATTGATATAAAAGAGGTAAGGTATTGAATTCTGGTATGAATTTGCAAGTTTTTTGAAACAAATCCTTTTCTCTTGAATAAGACAAACACTAGACTTTATTGTTTGATTCCTAAGAGAAATATAATGAGATTTAGTCTCTTCCTGTATTGCATACCTGGATCATACAAGTTGCATATATGGAACATCAACATGAATTACTTTTGTAGTAAATCTGAACAATGACTGTCAATTGGACAGTGGTTTTCAATGATTGGGGGGGTGTGTTCAAAGAGGTTGCAAATATACTGCATTATTGTTGATTTAGTCTTTCAAAGAACTGTTTAGTTCATAGATGCAGATGAGGAAGTTGGTAGCAGAAAAGTTAGAGTAGTGGCTTCAACATCTTGAATGGAAGACTTTCTGAAAGATTTGTACCTACTTCTTTCCATTCCCATACAGGGCTCCCTTACTCTGTGACCTATAATGAATGGGGTATTGAATCATAAGTTCCTTATTTTTCAGCGTATTTTCTGTTTATTTGTACACTACCTTTCTTTTTCTTCAACAGCTTCCTCTCATTTTAAAAATTTCAAAGGTATCAGTCAAATATTTATACCACCTGACTTGACTGCATCTGCATGAGAGATTTGTACCATAGCAACTTTCACTGATAGAAACGTATTGAGACAGTGTTGTTACAATAGCTGCTGTAAGATGTGTACTCTTGTCTACCTCTGTGTAAAGTTTCTTTTCATTTGTGGCACTGCTTCAAGTGTGTATGTCTCAGTTCTAGTTCAACTTTTGAAGAAGTGGCTATAGAAAATGAATTTGATTCCTTCACCACTTTCACTGAGAATTGTGCATGTCCTATAAAAGCTTTCTGAATTTCTGCTCAAAACTTTCTGTAAAATTACCAGAATACATCCATGTGTTGCAGCATGTGTCGCAGCAAATGCTACAGTTGAGACAGCCACTATATACAGAGTATCATTATACAATTTCAGAAGGCTTTAAGCATTTACTCATACAGAGTAACACCATACCACTTCAGAAGGCTTCAAGCATATGCCCATACAAAGTAACATGATATCACATGAGAAGGCTGCAAGCACTTTTTCTTCTTTGCCCAACCTTTTATACCCCTCATTGTTCATGCATTGCACTTGTGTGCCTTCTGTTCCCTTTTGTGATTGGTCAGTACACCTTGGCACTTCATGTCTCATTGCTTTCAATACCGTTCACCTGCTTTTCACAGTTGTAGCCCATTAGGGATGAGGCTCAGCCACAGCCCCACTCCCAATTACCACAAACTGTGTACCTACATCCATGTATTGGTTGAGAAGACTGTTTTCAATGCAAAGAGAGGCCTGGAAGCATATCATCAAATTGAGTAGTTAGAAATGGATGACAGTTATTTGTGAATATGGAATGCACAATACTATGTTCTTTTAAAAATTGATCCTTTTCTTCAGTTTAAGTTCTTTGCTTTTCTACTTTGAAAAATGAAGATGCACTCCTAGAGAAGTATTTTCTTGAGCTAGTTGCAAAATACCGCCCCTTAAAGATCAGAGAGCCTTTTTCCAACCTGGTTTTGGAAGTCTGTGGTTTCTTCAATAGAGAATTAATAGGGAGGAACTTTGCATTATACCTTAGATTAAAGAATCTGAGATCTAATTCATCCCCACCCCTCTGGAGAATAGGTAAAACAAGCACATCTCATGTTTTATCATTAAGAATGCTGTTAAATTCTCACCTTAGCTCTCATGCTGATGACTAAAATAATTCCTTTAGATTTAAATGTTTTTGGAGATATTCCTGCATTTTGTAAATGACCTTTAAAAATCCTAACCTGAGAGTCAAAGCTGGGTTTTGGTATTATAAACTCTTCTGGGTTTAATGTCCTTGTAGCAGCTGAGGCTGACATTTTAGCCTGTACTGGATTTCATTTATTGTTTGTAAGTCAAGGTAATGTTCTGGTCCTTTCAGGCAATGACTTATTTTAGAGTAATACAGGAAATGAAAACTTAAACTTTGGTTGAAAACACGAGTGTTTAGAATCTTAAACAGTCCTGCTTGCCCACCATTTCCTTCCTTATGTGCTGGATGGGTCTTTTTTGTTCCACTGGTGGTTTGATCCTGGCTGGATGCCAGGTGTCCACCAAAGCTGTTCTATCATTCCCTTCCTCTACCAGGCTGGGGAGAGAAGATATAACAAAAGGGTCATGAGTTAAAGGCAAGGAGATCACCCACTGATTACAGGGGCAAAACAGACTTGACTACGGGAAATTAGTTTAATTTATTACTAATCAAAATCAGAGTGAAAAGTAAAACAAATCTTAAAAACACCTTCCCCCCCACACACACTCCTCCCTCGTTTCTGTGTTCAACTTTATTCCTGATTCTCCACCTCATCCACCTCAACAGCACAGGAAAGCAGGGAATGGGGGTTATGATCAGTTCATCATGGGCTGTTTCTGTTGCTCCTCGGGAAGAGGAGTCCTTCCCCTGCTCCCGCATGGGGGCCCCTCCCACGGGAGACAGTCCTCCACAAACTTTTCCAATGTGAGTCCTTCCCACAGGCTACAGATCTTCACAAACTGCTCCAGTGTGGATCCCTTTCCATGGGGTACAGTCCTTCAGGAACAGCCTGCTTCAGTGTGGGTCCCCCACAGGGTCAAAGGTCCTACAAGGAAACCTTCTCTAGTGTGGGCTCTTCTCTCTACTGGTCCCTGCCAGGAATCTGCTCCAGCACAAGCTTCCCATGGGGTCGCAGCCTTCTTTTGGGCATCCACCTACCTGCTATGGCATGGCTCTCCTCCACAAGCTGCAGGTGCATCTCTGCTCCCTCATGGACCTCCATAGGCCATAGCAGGACAGCCTACTTCACCATGGTCTTCACCATGAGCTGCAGGGGAATCTCAGCTCTGGTGCCTGGAGCACCTCCTGCCCCTCCTTCTTCACTGACTTTGGTGTCTGCAGTTGTTCCTCTCACATATTCTCACCCCTCTCTGGCCACAATCTTCTGTGCAATAACTTTTTATCCTTCTTTAAAATGTTATCACAGAGGCATTACTACCATCTCTTATTGGCTCAGCCTTGCAGCAGCATGTCTGCCCTGGAGATGGCTGACATTAGCTCTGCTGGACATGGGGGAAGCTTACAGCAGCTTCTTAGTGAAGCCACCCCTGTAGCCCCCCCGCTACCAGAACCTTGCCAGGCAAACCAAATACATTCTACCCCTTCCCTCTGTGAATCACATATTTAAGAATTATCATTAAGATCTACATTTATAAACACAATCCTCACTCACGTCAGCAAAACAACAACAAAAAAAATTACCCGCACCAAAATCAAAATAACATCATCACAGCACTGAATGAGAGTGGACAATTTACACAGTCCACCTCTTTTCACCCCAATCACAACAACAGCAAATCATTCCACTCTCTAGCATTTTTTACTCCATATTTTACCCATTACCCCTCCTAGTTACTATCCTTATATCCATTTCCTCATGATCCTGGGTTTTGGCACCAGGGTTCAACCCTTTTTAGCTAGATGAGATTCTGAGCTATATGATGTTGCTCTTGGGTAAAATACTGGATTATAAGAGCTGTCTTGTTTTAAGACAATTTAGGTGGGCAGACACTTCATAATGAGTTACATCCCATTTTAGTTTTAACCACTCCCTTTTAACCAATAAGGAGAGACGAATGTGAGAAGATATAAGTGAAAAAAGTAACAGTTTACTAAAAAAATTAAACAGCAACAGGCAAAAGAACACAGTGATAATCACTAGTTAAAAAGTTGCTGAATCTCACGTACTCCCTGGGAACAAAGAGAAACAAAAATGGCAGACAAATATTGCACCTTCCGCAGATAACCTCGGATGGAGACACAAAGGAAAATGTCAGGCAAACCCTCTTCCACCAATAAAGAGAAATAAAGTATGAGTAGATATAAATGAAAAAAATGACAGTTTACTAACAAGCAAAACTGTAACAGGCAATTAATAACAGTAAAAAATTGCTAGATATAAAATTGCTAAATCTCATTAACTCCCCAAGAACAAAGAGACACCCAGAATGGTGCAAATACCCTTTCCAAGATGGCGCCCACCATAGGTGACTGCGTGTAGGGAGGCAAGGGGAAAATGGCATCTGACCCTTCTCCCAAGATGGCAGCCTTCACAGGTTACTGTGAGGTCTGGGAGAAAAAGGAAAAGGATGGTGGCAAAGCCTTTGAGGAAGGTACCAGCTTAGAAAGCAGTTGTAGTGGCAGATGAGAATTGCCAGCATGTGTGGGGTCAATGCTGCCACCCATCACTTCCTCCTGCCACCTGGGTGCTAGACTCCGCCACTGTTGGTGCTGTTGTCCTCTGCACTGCACGTGTGTTGGGCGGGGGAAAACCGGTCTGTTGGCACCAACACAGGGTTACCCAGCCCCAGGGACCATCTTGCTTTGCAAAGTTCCCTCCAAAACAGTTTTTGGTTGTGAAATGCAGTTTTTCCAAGTGGCTACCATTGCAAGCCTAGAAAAAAAAAATAAAACAACTGCCCAAAACAACACGCTCCAAAGTGGAGTCTCCACCTTCAGCAAATGCTGCCAGGACAGAGAGAGAGCTCCCTGCTTCAAGGCTCTGACATAAAAAGGGCAATGCCCTCCCTTCCTCTCCAGTTTCATTTTCTGGCTGCAGGGTCTTAAAGCAACTGTAAAAAATTTTGGGCACAGATATATATGGAATACAATAACATTTTGGGCTACCCATGACAATCCAGCAGTGAAAACAGTGTATCATCTCTCACTTTCTGGCAGCTGGTTATATGATGGTGCTTCCTCAGCATGTGTCACCTGCTCCTATTCCTCTTCTGATGATAATCCAAAATTCTAACCTACAGGACAATTTGTGATGATTTCCAAGATCGCAGGGTGATTTGGATTTCTTATTTGATCTCACTGTGCAATGAGAGCAATCCACTTACTCCACGTCACATCAGCAGCATGATGTGTTGCAAGGACTTTCCCTTTGACCATCCAGCCCAGCATTGGTAGTCAGGGTGCTAGAAGGAGCTGTGCTTCAGTGCCAATCACTTCTAAGGCAGCTCAAACCCCTTCATAAGCTGCTAGGATCTCTTTTTCAGTTGAGGTGTAACAGGCCTTGGATCCTCTGTATCCTGGACTCCAGAACCCCAGAGGTCACCCTTGAATCTCTCCAGGTACCTTTTGCAAGAGGCTCCAGAAAGGACCATTCCCCCTAGCTGCAGTGTAGGGCATGTTCTTTACATCCTGTCCTGACTGGCCCAACGGCTACTGCACGAGCAATCTCTTATTTGACCTGTTCATAAGCTTGTTGTTTTTCAGGACTCCACTTGAAATTGTTTTTCTTCCATGTCACAAGGTAGGCTTACAGTCTGGCTGTACTCCAGGATATGCATCCTTCCAAAACCCAGGGCACCTAGAGAAATCCTGTGTTTCTTGCTGGTCGATGGGGACATAGCAGCTATCTTACTGATTGCAATCTGTTGGCATCCATCTTGCCATTTCACTCCTAGGAACTGAATTTCCTGGGCAGGTCCCTTGACTTTGATGGCAAAACCTGCCTTCAGAAGAATCTGGATTATTTTCCCCCCTTTCTCAAAAACCTCTTCTGCCGTGTTCCCACATACAATTATGTCATTAATGTACTGCAAGTGTTCTAGAGCCTCACCCTTTTCCAATGCTGTCTGGATCAGTCCATGGCAAATGGTGGAATTGTGCTTCCACCCCTGGGGCAGTCAGTTACAGGTGTACTGGACAACCCTCCACTTGAAAGTAAACTGTGGCCTGCACTCTGCTGCTAAAGGAATGGAGAAAAACACATTGGCAATGTTGATGGTGGCACCACTTTACTGCTTTGGACTCCAGCTCATACTGAAGTTCCAGCATATCCGGCACAACACTCAGGGGTGGTGTGACTTCATTCAGGCCACAATAGTCCTCTGTCAGGCTCTGTTCTCCATTAGACTTATTCACAGACCATATGGGGCTATTGAAGGGTGAGCAAGTCTCTCGACCACTCCCTGGCTCTCCAGTTAATGAATCATCTTATGGCTGCAGATCATGGAGTGTGAAGGTCCGCCCGACATGAACGGGTGACGAATGATTTTTGGGTGCAAAAATAACCAACAAAGGCACAGGGGTTTGCAGTAGCAAATCAACAAGATGGAATTTATTGATAATAACTACAGCTAAATATGCATGGCTTAGAGGATCCG